>NW_023639263.1:5000-12260 GCF_015228065.2 Penaeus monodon
AGCCTCCCGCCCTGGCCAGAACGCCGGCTACGGCCCCAGCTCCAACGACAACCTGGCGCCCGAAACCCTGGGCGGGGGCCCTCGAGCCCCAAGGCCTCCGACGTGTTCTCGGTCGGTTCATCCCGGGGCAGATCTGCGACGAGATGGCCGGCCCTCCAGCGAGCTCGGGCGCCTGGCGCGGAAGATGCAGAGCGCAAAGCCCCCCAGGGCCCGCCCTGTCCCGCCATCAAGCGCCTAAACAGCTGCCACTGATCAGGAGTCCTCTCCTGCCGAGGACTGACGCCAGGACTGGCACAGTCCATTGTAGTTGTAATTAAAGTAAAAAAAAAAAAAAAAAAAAAAAAAAAAAAAATAAAAAAAAAAAATAAAAAAAAAAAAAAAAAAATATATATATATTATATATATAAAATATAAAATATATATATAAAATATATATATATATATACACATCTAGACTTGCGGTTTAATGGTTATGGGAGCGCGTGCGCTTATTGCGTGTATACCTCTGTGTGTGTATTTTATCATGTTTACAGAGGAACAGGTGCATAGAATAAATTCTCTTCTTCAACTGGCTTTTCCTATTCATCATGGGTCGCCGGTGCGGATCATTTTTATCCACATCATATTATTAGAATGGCAGTTTGTATTAAGGCCGGATGCCCTTCCGGACGCTGATAAAAAAAATCAAAACAAAATAAAAAAGATAAATAGAATAAAAAATAAATAAAAAAGATAAAAAATAAAAAATAAATAAAAAAGAACATAGAATAAAAATAAATAAAAAAGATACACAAAAAAGATACATAAAAAAATAAATAAGAAAATATAAAAGATAAAAAAAATAAAAGATAATAAAATATATATATACTCTAGACATGCGGGGATGTGTGTGGTATGTAGGGTTTTCTGTGTGCGTAAAAAAATAAGGTGAGCGCGTGCGCTTATTGCGTGTATACCTGTGGTGTGTGTGTGTTTTATCATTTTTACAGAGTAACAGGTGAATAAAATAAATAATAAGAAATGAGACACCCTTTAAACTGCCAATGCCCGCCCGAGTTCCAATGTCTGTCGTTAACTTCGTGTATAGTTTAGGAGTGAAATGAGGAGTGTCGACCGTAGACTTTACCCCTACAGAGTAATAAGGTGAAAATGGTGCGAAAAAAATTTTAGCTCTTAAGTACTTAATAAATGAGCTTTCTTAATTATCTTTTAAAATTTTAGCGCTCTAATTAATCAATTACAATTTAGCTCGTGCGTAGAACTCTCCATCAGAGGCCCCCGCGGTCTTTACAAAAAGAAAGAAAATCAAAAACATCAGTAGAGAGGCAAGCGAGAGGGCCCGGTGTTAGCCTTTTGTTGGCGTTCACATAAACGGTTATATTTTAGTTCTATTATCCCGTTGGCCGAGCTTTTCCTCTGCCATGAAGCACCTCGACAGAGCCACAGCGAGAGTGAAGACGAAAGGAGGGGAGTCGGAGGACGAGAGTCAGACGAAGTCTCCTGCTCCGTCGCCGGCCCCGTGCCTCCGACTTGCCACCAAGACGTGTCGCTAGGTGAAGCAATGGAAACGCGGGGGTGCGAGTAAAAAAAAAAAAAATATATATATATACATAGATAAATAAGTATATATATAACATATATATATTATATATATATATATAATTTAAAATATTATATATATATATATATATATATATATTGCTCAAATGCCGCCGTTTCCCTCTGCCCAAATTTTATATTATCGTCGCCCCAAATCTTCAAGGGATAACGAAAGTCTGACCCCAAACGACCTAGTTGAGAAAGCGGTCTGACTTCTTCCGCGCCCTCTCTCAAGACGTTGCCCCGCAGAACCGCCAAGTAGGCTATAAGAGCAAGAAAGCCGCAAACGAGAGTTGTTCAGCATAGAACTGTTGCAGCTCCGACTTCTTAACCTCGCTACTTCTCAGCTGTGGACTACAGGAATCGTGGTGCCTACTCATATTTGACAAGATAAAAATCTTGTTACGGAGACTATTGTGGTTTTAATGTTATATAAAAGAAGTTATTTGATTAAGAATAATGACGTATTTGTGTGATGGTGTAAGGTAAATGTTATGCATATTTTAATGTTGGTAATGGATTTTTTTGTTAAAAGAAAATAAAGATCACTTACTCTTTTGAATTCCATGAAAGTATTTTTATAAAAATACGCTGCCTAAACTAAGTGAATCAACAGTTAACAAGTTAAAACAAGACCTACCAAATTTTTGATTCAAATAAGCTAAATAAATACAATGAATCCGGAAAAATGAAAATTATAATGCTTGGGAGTAAAGCCTTAATGCATCTGAAATTTTATTAGGTTTTGAAGTTATATATAATATATATATATATATTTTATATATATATAATATATATATATATATATAATATATATAAAACTACATTCCCTAGAAAAAGGCTAAATCTCGTCAAACAACTACAACGTAATAATACATACATACACACACACACACAAAACACACACACAACACACACACACACACACATATATATATATTTTATATTATATATATATATATATATATATATATAATATATGTGTGTTTTGTGTGCATATATATACATATAATTATAAATATATATATATATATATTATATAATATATATATATATATATATATATACAAATATAAATATACATGCATATTATATATATGTCGTGGCCAGCTCCGTCGTCAGACGCAGCTCCCCCTGATTTTTCTCATCGTCTATGAACTCGTCGTTGATCCACTACCAACTTCATGTCGTGACGAAATGTTCATGTATAATTTTGGGAAAATTGCTAAAGGCCGAGGTGATAGTTACTGCTACAAATGAGAGCATTGGGTCCGCATTAAAGAAAATTATACTTTGGGGGATTATTTTTAATTGGGGGTATTCGGTTTGAAAGTTTTTTTTATCCATTAACTTTCTAGATGCGACCCCTTAGCCATTTCGAATTTTATATATATAATAATAAAATATTATATCGTTTTTTGTTTTATTTTTTCTTTAGTATTTCATTTTTTAATGCAATTTTTTTCGTAAGTATTTCCATTTAATTCCCATATTTTATTAATTTAGAATGGTTAGTTTTTAAGTCTAGGGATATTTATTAGAGCACATATGCAACATTTACTTCCTAAAAAGTGGAGCGCCGTGGAGAAAACCCTCGGCCAAGGAAATGGGCGGGGTTTAGAGTTGATTAGCGCCTTAGGTGGTGACGGTCGGGTCTTCTGCTCGAGGGGTGATTGGGGCAAGGAGGCCGGAGAGACAGGGTTCAGCTGGTCGGCGTAAGTGGTTGTGTACGGCCGGTGGTAGACAGGTCGTAGGGGGCAGGCTAAACAGTTTTGAGCCATTATTTGGAAATCCCGGTGCCTCTTTATTTATATTGTTCATCTATTTTACATTGTTCCTTATTTTATTTGTCTTTCAAGTAATTCCAATTTATTAATGCTGAAATAACCCCCCCCCATGGTTCAACCCTTTACCATTTTACTGTTTTTTTTTTTTTTTTAAATATACTCCTGATTGAAACCCTTATTAATGTTCAATGAGTTCCTAAACCAATATGATATTGTAAGGTAAAGGAAAAGGGAATGTAAACATGTGTGGAGTTAAAAGGATCGGCGACTTGGAATATTAAAATATAATTCAATTATATTCTGAGATTTATAGGTAATTATAAAAACCTTTCACTAAGAATATACGCCTGTAAAGGTAACCAAAAGGGACTAGAACGAATCGATAAATAAAAGAGAAATGAAACCTAATGATAAAGACCTCACTAATACAATGACAAATGAAAGGAATGAATGATTTTCAACTTGGAAATAATAAATTATAATGAAAAGTCACTACCCCTTAAATGGTAAGTGGGGCCCAAAATTGAAAGCCCGGTGCGAAAATAAAGTAGAAAATTCGATAAAACGAGGTTCCCTTGCCGGAGAATTTGTTTATCAACAAATCGGAGCAGGTACGTTTGAAGTTAAAAAGAGGAAAGCAGCGATTTGAGCATTTTGGGCGCCCGACCTAAAGCCCCGGCAGGGGACGCTAGTTGGGTTGTTAACGGAGGAAGCATACAAACGTGTTTGTGAACGATCGCAGAGGGATTCACTCAAATACTGTTGGACAAAAGCATTAGGTACAGTTTCCCTAATTACGCCTGAGCAAAGTCGAGACTCGCGAGTGTGAGGTGTACTCGCGTGCGCGTCCTCCCCCTCGGTTTAAACACGTTTACCAACTTGTCATACACGTACTCCACACACAACACATGCACACACACGTTCTATCTTTCTGCACATACTCTTGTTTTCGTATCTCACACACACACGCACATATACGCTCAGGTTGTAAGCAAAAGGGGAAGGGGCCTATGTACGTAATTTAAAAAAACTATAATTGGTGCCGCAGGTCGTCCGCTGGGGTTTCTCGCGCGCACCTAACGCTACATACATACATATATATATATATATATATGATATATATGTATATATATATAATATATATATATAATATATATATATATATATATAATATATGGCTTGGCCACCCAGTGGTTAGATAGGCATTCGAGGTGAAGTTCCTTCCCCAAGGGAACAACGCGCCGGCCGTGACTCGAACCCTTGAACTCAGATTCCCGTCATGACAGTCCGACGCTCTAACCATTCGGTCCCCGCAGCCCCCATTATAATACTATATATTTATACACACAATATACATATATATGCAATATATATTATATATATACAATATATACATATATATATGTATATGGGACGCGGGGGCCGAATGGTTAGAGCGTCGGACTCAAGACTGTCACGACGGTAATCTGAGTTCGAGGGTTCGAGTCACCGGCCGGCGCGTTGTTTCCCTTGGGCAAGGAACTTTACCCGATTGCCTGCTAGCCACTGGGGGGCCAAGTCACCCCAAGTCCGTGCCGGGTAAATAAAAGATGGTGACTCGATAAAAAAAAAAAAAAAAAAAAAACACCGGGCGGAAGCAATAGCAAACCACCGCTCTAAATTGCCAAGAAAAATCTGGAAGCCCATGATCGCCAAGGCCGCTGTGGCCGAATGGTTAGAGATGGGAAACCAAGACTGTCACGACGGCAATCTGAGTTCGAGGGTTCGAGTCACCGGCCGGCCCCCGTTGTTCCCTTGGGCAAGGAACTTCACCTTGATTGCTACCTAGCCACTGGGTGGCCAAAGCCAGCCCAAGTCAGTGCTGGTCCAAGCCGGATAAAATAAGGAAATTATTACCTAAAAAAAAAAGGTAACACCGGCACTCTCCGTGGAAAGGATCTGGGCCCACCACGTACTCACCCCAAGAGCATCACAACATGAAAACTACCATTAAGTATCATGCTGTGACCACGCGGCTCAAACAGAACCTACCGTTAAAAGAAGAAGAAATGTATATATATTTATTTATTATTATATAATATATAAAGAACGCATTCAATCGTGTCTTCGTCAGAAATGCATGTATTTCTGATGAAGACACAATCGAAACGGTCCAAATACATCTCTTGTATTGTAAAGATTTTCATTCTCATTCATAACCTTATATATATATATTAATATATATATTAAAATATATATATATATATATATATATATATATATGATATATTATAAGTAATAATATATAAATATATATGGCAAAAATATACATTTATATATACACACACATATATATAATAAATATATACATATATATGTATGTTAAAATATATACATACATATGTATGTAATATATGTTAATATATATATATTTTTTGTATAATATATATATATACTTTTGTATAATATACATACACACAAATACCCCACACAAAACACACACACCACACACACAACACACATATATATATAAGGGAGAGAGAGGGAGAGGGGGACGGAGAGAGAGAAAAGGTATAGAAGACAGACAGAGAAAGAGGGGAAAAAGAGAGAGGGTGAGTGAGAGAAGAGACAGAGAGAGACGAGAGAGGGAAAAGAGAGAGAGAGAAAGAGAAGAGAGAGAGAGGAGAGGAGAGAGAGAGAGAGAGAGAGAGAGAGAGAGCGAGAGAGAGAGAGAGAGAGAAGAGAGAGAGAGAGAGAGAGAGAAAATGAATAAAAAAAACATTCACAAACCAAATTTTTTTTATTCTCCGCGCGCGTATTTGTTAGCGTATATGTATATATATTATTATTGTTATTATTTATTATTATTATTATTATTTATTTATTTTAATAATAATAATAATAATAATGATAATGATGATAATGATATTAAAATAATAATAATAATAATAGTAATAATGATAAAAATAATAATAATAATAATAATAATAATAATATAATAAAATTAAATAATAAAAATAATAACAATAATAATAAAAAATAAAGATAATAAAAAAAAAAAATAATAATTTTAATAACAATAATAATGATAAAAAATAATAACGATAATATTAAGGATAATAATAACAATAATAATAACAAAAAATAATAATAATAATATAATAGTAATAATAATAATAATAATAACAATAATAATAATAGTAATAATAATAATAATAATGATGAGATAATAATAATAAAATAAGATAATAATAATAATAATAATAAAATAAAAATAATAATACAATAATGGTTTAAAAATAATGATAATGATATAAATTTAAAAATAAAAATAATTTAAACAATATTATTATATAAACGATAATGACAACAACAACAACAACACAACAGTAATGATATAATGAACAATAATGATAATAACATAATAATAATGATAATAAAAAAATAATAATAGTAATAATAATAAAAATAATAATAATATAATAATAATGATAATAATATAATAAATAACAATAATTATGATAAAAACGATAATGACAAGGAATGACAATATATTCGGAGAATCGTTCATCAGGAATATTCAAATAAACAACTAGGAGTGGCCTTATTGTCGTTATGTTTTCATTTGTGATTGAGAGACGTGGCTAACCGTCTTTCTGACGGCGGGTTAAGTCCTTAAACCAGGGGGAGTCTTCGGCCGAACGGTATTCTACGCGTATTGCAGGCGTTGTGCGCCTGCATAGCTGCCGACGAGTGACCTCTACCTCCGAGGGGGAGTGTCCCGTGGAGAACGCTCGTGAACGCCAAAAAACGAGAGGGTCGAAAAACCTGTAACTTTCCGAGTAAAGAAGGTTCTCTGTCCCACCCGGGTCTGCAACTGCAAGTCAGAGACGTT
>NW_023639264.1:0-12260 GCF_015228065.2 Penaeus monodon
TTTAAAAAAAAAAAAAAAAAAAAAATTAATAAAAAAAACACTTTACACACACACACGAAACACACCCACAAACAAACACACAACACAACACCCCACAACAACCCACACACACACACACACACACACACAACAACCACACACAACACACACACCACACACACAACACACACACCACACACACCACCAACCAAACACCACACACACACCACCACAACAACACAAAACCCCACACATATATATATATATAAATTAAATATATAATATATTTATATATATATATTTTTAAAATATTAAAATTATTATATATATATATATTATATATATTATAAAACCACACAATTCCAGTTTTTGAGTGTGTTCTCGGGGTGCAGCTGCTATAAAACGAATTTCCATGGTTGCGTCAGTGCTTCTCCTAAAAAAAAAACTTTTTGATACTGTAGATCTACTTTTAGGGAGGTGATACAAACATAAGTACAGACAGATAAATTTTACGATGGCTTTTTTCGTCTCTCGTGAAAAAAAAAAATAAATTTAGGGGACGGGGTATAAATAATCCCGGGTTTTTATGCTACAAACCCCGCGCAAGACCTATAAGGTTGGGGGGTGGGGTGGGGTGGGGGGAAAGGGGGTTATGGGGGTTGGGGGTAGGGGGGGCGGGTGAAGAAGGGTATGTTTTTTTAAATTAGGGAAAAGAGGAAAATTTTGGGTTTGGGGTTCGTCTTAAAATAGATATTTTAGGAAGAAAGGATATTTGTTTTTTTTTTTTATGCCCATTTGAAAAAATGGGGGGTTCTTGATTATAATATTTAGCGACAGTAGAAAAAGTTAATCACGAAAAAAAAAAAGATATGTAGAATCTTAAAGGTAGTTTTTTTAGCAATTTAAATACCCATTAAAAAAAGTAAGTTTGATTAACAGATGGCGAAAAGGAAAGGATTGTACATATCGGGTTTTCATGTTACATCAATATTCTCTCTTTTTTTCTTCCCCTCCTCTTTTATTTCTTTTCCCCCATCCTTTCTTCTTTTTCTCCTCTTCTCTTTCTTCCCTACTCTCTTTTTTTCTCTCTTTTTCTTTTCCCCTCCCTTTCCTTTCTCCTCTTTCTTCTTCTCTCCCTTTTCATTTCTTTCCCCTCTCTCTTTTTCCTCTATCTTCTTCTCTCCTCTCCTTTTCCCCTCTTTTTTTCTCTCATCTCCCTCCTGCACCTTCCCTACCTTACACCTATATAAAACCCATATGCTACACACCACTCTTCTAAGTTGCACGCACTTCCTTTTCTGTAGCCTAATCCTCCCTCGTCGATGATTTTCCCCTTCCCCTTCAGTTTTGCGGGTTTTTTACCCTCTTAACTTTTTTTTTTCATTTATTATTTATCTATTTTTCTTTTTATTTATTTTATTTTTTTTAAAACGTGTATAACCTCATACATATACATACACTTTTCCTATCTCTCCTTGCAACACCCGACTCTCATCCATACACTCGGTCACTCATCTCTCTTCCCTTTATGCTGTCTACCCTTTCCCCTCTCCTTTACCCTTTTCATCCCTCCCTCCCGCGTCCCAAACATCGCTTACGCCTTACCCTCCCCCCTTAATCTTTTATCCCTTACTCTCCCTTACCCAAAATTCTTTTATCTCTTCCTCTCCCTCCTCCTACTAACCTTATCCTTCCCATCCTTTTTCCAACACCCTTACCCTTCCCCTTCCTTCCCCCTACATCCCTTAACCCCTTCCACTTCCTTCCCCAAACATCACTCCCCCTTCCTTCCCCCTACACCCCTTAACCCTTCCTCTCCCTTCCCACTCTACCCCTTTCCCCCCCCTCCCCCTACATCTCCCCTGCGCCGTGGTGTGGGCAGCAACCTGGTCTCCCATATAGGGTTTTAGCATGTGTCATGGTAATTTGAATGTCATTCCCCTTGCATGACAGCCTGAATGTATATGCTAAGGGGGGAAGGGGAGGTGACGGGTTCGTGTTATTCATTTAACACCCTTTTTTTCTCTCTCCCTTTTTCCCCCTTCCTTTCCCCGTCCCCTCTTTCGTTGTTGTTTTTTTCTCTGCTTCTCATTCTTTTCCCCTCTCTTTTCCCTTCTGTTTCTAGCTTCTCTTCCTCTCTTCCCTTCTTCTCTCCCCTCTGTTATGTCCCTGTCTATCTTCTTTTCCATCCTTCTCATTTTCTTTCCCTCCATCCTCTCTCCCTTATCCCTCCTTCTCCTCTTTCTCATCTGATTTTTCGCTTCCTTCTCTGCCTCTTTTATTCCTCTGCCCTTCTCACCCTTTCCCTCTGCTCTTCTCCCCTTCCTACCTTCTCTCTCCCTTCTTCTCCTCACCCTACTCCATCTATCCTTTTCTTCTTTATCCTTCTCTCTTCACTCTCCCTTTCTCCCCATTTCTATCCGTACTTCTCCTCCTTCATTTCTATCTTCTTCTTCTCTCTCTGCCTCCTTACCCTTTCTCTTCTTCCTTTCCCTTCGTCCTCTTCGCCAAGCACTTCCCTTTCTCCCCTCTTTTCTCTTTATGTTTTCGTTTTTTTTTCCCTCTTTCCTCTTTCCCCTTCTTTCTCTATCCTCTATCTTTTCGTAAGGTCATATAAAGTGAACTTGCCGAAGCAATGAGCATCGCATGGGAGTGTGAAAAGTATAGATAATCCTCTGCACTTCGATGATGCAAAGCTTAAGATATGCAACATTGGATTAAGGTCAGGCTTCATTTTTATCTCTCCCTTTCTTTCGTTCTTCTTTCTTTCCACGCTTCTCAAGTCTCTGTACTTTCTATTCAGTTATATAATTTTAATATCGTTATCCATTATCTTATCGCGTCTTCAATATGATTCTTTTTCTTATCATTCTTTGAAAATTAAAATAATTGTTATAATGGCATTATATTGATACATAACTGATACATAATTATTATAATTAATACAATGATATAAGATAAAGTCTTGTTCAACTTCTCGACTACACAAATCCAGCTTAATTTGATGCTTTTCACATTAATAAAAAAACATACTTGAGATTCCGCATGCTGAATAATCTTTAATGATCCCTAAATCAATAATGCATGTTGATATGAATTTTGTAATGTGTATTTATGGATCGTATGTATTTTTTAAACTGTTGCATAAATATATAGGTAAATGGATGTGCAGATGTGTATGTATTCTTTACTTTTCTCTGTTGCTGTGCTTATGTGTCTTTAACTAACTATCTCATACTGTTTATCATACTCTCTCTCTCTTTCTCTCCCTCTGTATCTCTCTCTCTCTCTCTCTTTCTCTCTCTCTCTCTCCCCTCTCTCTCTCTCTCTCTCTCTCTCTCTCTCTCTCTCTCTCTCTCTCTCTCTCTCTCTTTCGCTCTCACTTATGTGTGTTCCCTTTCTTGGTAAAAAAAAATACTGTATGATTCTAGAAATATCCTTTGGTTATAACAGTAAGAAAAAACAGCAACAAGACACAACCAGTAACAGTAGGAATGACTGTTTCTTTGCTTAATCTCTCATTAAACCTTACTGAAGAGATTGGGACTCATGATCCTTCTTAAAATTTTCACATCTATTCAAAAAACCTCAACGTCATCGTCAGAGGTGGTTTCTATTTCATCCCTCCCCCCCCCCTTTGCATTACCCCTAACCCCCATCGTATCTAGACCTCCCCCTCCATCATCCATCAACTCTTCCCATCCACCCCCTGCCCCTTCATCGCCCCCAAGATCACTAACCAATCCCTCTTCTACCTCTCTATCACTCCCTCCTTTATTAACCAGTAACTCCATCTTCCATGTATGCCTATCCATCACTCGCCTCTTTCTCCATCAACTCCTCTTCCCTACGCAACATCCCTCCCTCCATCACCGATCACCTCCTGTTCCTCCTCCTCCTCCCCCTCCTCTATTTACCTATCACCCCCTTATTGCCTCTCCTCCTCCTCCTCCATTTCCTATTCCACATCACCTCTACGCTCCTTCCCCTTCCATTTACCCTTCACCCCTTCCCTCCACCCTCCTCCCCTTCCTTTACCATCACCCCCTTCCCACCCCCCTCTTCCCCTCCCTTTTGCAATATAAAGTACGTTTTTCACAAGAGACTCATTCCCATGGAGACGAGAAATGATTACAGGCAATTTTCATCACGATAAATAATTCTGCTTTAGGGCATACAATGGATACTTGTTTCTTGCTTGATTGTAGTGTTCATGTCGGCAAGAATAACATTGCAATTCGCGTGCAATTAGCTTTGGGGATAAGTATATCGGAGGGTCATTAAACTGTAACTGGTGAAAGTGTTGCTACTTTAGTCTTCCTCATAATTATATGCATTCTGGAATTATATAGGAAGGTTCGTTTTGACTTTTCAGCATCTTTGTTCTTCTTACGGTCCATTTTCCTTGTCGAGCTTCACACACAAACACGAACACTGACACACACAACACACACGTGCGTCTCTCTCTCTCTCTCTAAATTCTCTCTCTCTCTCTCTCTCTCTCTCTCTCTCTCTCTCTCTCTCTCTCCTTCTCTCTCTCTCTGCCTGTCTCTCTCTCTCTCTCTTCTCTCTTCTCTTCTCTCCTCCTCTCTCTCTCTCTCTCCTCCTTCTCTCTCCTCTCTCTCTCTCTCTCTCTCTCTCGTCTTCTCTCTCTCTCTCTTCTCTCCCCTCTCTCTCTCCTTTTCTCTCTCACACCCCACTCACTACTCTCCCCTCTCTCTTTTCTCTCTCTCTCCCCTCACACACACACACACACATATTTTCTCTCTCTCTCTCTCTCTCACACACACACACACACAAACCCCCTCCCCTTCTCCCACACGCTCAAACAAACGAACACGCAACAACAACAACAAAAATCACGTGCACTATTACAATCATACACACCTTATTGATGCTAACATCAAGTGACTTCGACATCCATAGTAAGCTGCCTTGTCACGAAGCCTAAAGAGACAGAGACGACGACCAAATTACTTGGGAGAAAATTAGTTAGTAGAATGAAAAGACTGATTTTGGAAATTGATTTAAGGGCTAGGAAAAGAACCATGTGGATTAGAGATCGTATAAAAAGTGGACGATTTACTTGTATTTAAAAAAAAAGTGGTAGGGATAGATCTTAAAGAAGCTAACAAGATGGGGTAAAATTGGCACAAACAGCCAAAGATTAAAGCCACTAATTTAATTGGTGTGATAACTGACACGTAGATATAGAGATAGAGATAATGAATCTGTAAGCTTCTGTTTTTTCCACGTGATCATTTCAGCCAAACGGCAGAATTAAAAGCAAATGCTGAAGCTATGGCCCAATATATTTTACCCAAAAAAGAAGAAGAAGAAGAAGAAGAGAAGAAGAAGAAAAGAAAAAAGAAAAGGGGAAAAAGAAGGAAGAAGGGGAAAAAGAGAAAGACAATAAAGGGCGAAGAAAAAGAAGAAGAAAAGAAAAAGAAAGAAGAAAAAAAGAAGAAAAAGAAAGAAAAAGAAAGAAAAGAAGAAGAAAAGAAAGAAGAAGAAGAAAAAAAAAAAAGAAAAAAAAGAAAAAAAGAAAAAAAGAAAAAACAAAAAAAAAAGGAAAAAAAAAAAAGAAAAAAAAAACAAAAAAAAAAAAGAAAAAAAAAGAAGAAGAAAAAAGAAGAAGAAAAAAGGAAAAGAAAAAGAAAAAAACAGGAAAAAAGGAAAGAAAAGAAGAAGAGAAAAAAGAAGAAGAAAGACGAAAAAAAAAAGAAGAAAAGATAAGAAAAAAAAAAAAAACAAGAAAAGCAGAAAAAAAAAAAACCCAAAAAAAAAAAGAAAAAAAAAAAAAAAAAAAAACAAAAAAAGAAAAAAGAACCCTGAAAAAAAAGAAGAAAAGAAACATTATTGACATCGTACAGACATAACAAAACACGATCTTTTAGGGCCAACAGTAAATTTACTTTTTTTAATGAAATAAAGATTTTTTTTCTCTCGAATAACCCGACGCAAGAAAAAGAAAAATCTCAGCCAATGTTCCGAAAATCCATTTCACCCCCAATAGATATTCACCTGAACGTCTACACGCTCAAAGGGAACGCCCCTGGAATTAATATTACAAACTTAGCCAAGCAAGAATTTGACAGGTATATGTTAGATTGGTTTTTGATATCAATCTATCGGAGTATCTGCATATTCAAGATCCTCTCGCTCTGGATGTAAATCTTTAGCTATTTTGTGGTCTATATGTATTTCCGCCTGTCTGTCTGTCTCTCTATTATTTGTTTATTACACAAAACACACACACACACACAACACCACACACACCACACACCCCACACACACACAAAAAACAAACACACACACACACACACACACACCACACACACACACACACACACACACCCATATATATTTTTATATATATATAGATATATATATATATATATATATATACAATATATAAATATATATATATTAAAATATATATAATATATATATATATATATATGTATATAATTATATATATTTTATATATTATATTTATATATATCAATTTCTCTATCTATACCAGTCTATCTATTATATCTATCATCATCGGTCTCTCTATCTATCTAGATATATTTTTTATCTATCTATTACTATCTATCTATTTATCTATCTATTTTTCTACACACACACCCCAACACCACACACACACACACCACACCACACAATATATATAATATATATAATATATATATATATAATTTTATATATATATATAATATATTATATTATATATTAAATATATATATATCTATATATATATATATATACTATATATATATTATATTATATATTATATATATATAAGAGGAGAGAGGAGAGAGGGGACGAGAGAGAGAAGATGCGACAAGAGAGAGAGAGAGGAGAGAGAGAGAGAGACGAGAGAGGAGAGAGAGCGAGAGAGAGAAAGGAGAGAGATAGGTAGATAGAGAGATGATAGATAGATAGATAGATAGTATGATATAGATATAATCTGCATGCATAAACTGATATACATTTCATCATATATTTGGCAATAGCTGTCGAAATACCTCTTCTGCAATGTATAATCCACCCAAGTTTTGATCACTATTCGCTAATGACGTTACGAAAATCATCTCAGTAAAGAAGTTTAATGACTAGTATCATTAAATATTTGGATCTTAAAGCTTTATACATCAGCATATCTCCCCACCTGTTGATATCGTTTTGATAAGGAAATGATCAAATAATTAACTCCACGTAGCCTTTCATTCATATGCTGATTTCGTTTAATGAACGCTTTGATTATATGCCCTTTTGAGCGTTGATTATCACGCATTCGTCTTCGTCTCGGGAAAAAGCGTTTTAATCAGAGACTAGTATTTTGCTAACTCATTTTCCTCAGGGGGATTTCGCTCTGTAAAGGACTATATAAATTAAAGTCCCGTATCGTTATTATCTGTTAAGGATATACACTTTTATCTCTCATACTGTTTTTGTATACATTTCGTTGTGTGCATATCTGCCTCTGTTATTTCTATGCTGATCTTGTCAGTATTGCTGAAGGTATTATTAATATTATTGCCATCATGATTATTCATCAGCACGGTTGATTGTATTCATCTACAACCTTTTATCTTATTTCTGCATGCAAATGTGTGATTATAAATTTCATCTTTTTATTTCATCCCTAATGGTTCGTACAAAACAACTTCCCCATTAGCAATCATCGCGCTTCTAACCCAAAATGTCCGTAAATCATTGGTTCAGACACCGTAAAAAAAAAATATAACTTTTTTAAAACAATATTAAAAAATTTTAAAAAGAAAGGGACAGTAAGGAGAGGTGGAATTAAGGAAGAAAAGAGAGAATAAAGGAAGGGAATGGGTATTGTAGAAAGAAGGGGAGAAGGAAAATTTTTGGGGTTATTTTATAAAATATTATAAAATAACCCATAAAAAACCCTAATTATCACAAAACCCCAAACCCAACACAACCCCCAAAAACACACCAAACACAACCCAAAAATAAAAAATCATAAAGAATTAAACTAAAAAAAGGATTAAAGTTTTTAAATACAAATACACAAATTTTATAAATTTTATAAAAAGATTAAAAAAATAATTAATATTTATTTAATATTATTTCTTATAATTAACTTTATTATTCTTCTATTAATTATAATTTTTTTTTAAAAACTTTTAATCTATATTTTAACTCATTTCCTCCTTCTAAAACAACAAATTTCTTTATTATCTTTAATATAATTTATTCTAATATTATAAAATTTTTTCAATTTTTTATTATTAAATTTAATATTTAAGTATATATTAATTATTATATATAAATATATCAAGGTTATTATTTAAATTTTAAATTTTATTTTTAAAAATTTATTATATTATATTTATTTTATTAAAAAATTTAAAAAAATTAAAATTTAAAATTTTTTAAAAAAAAAATTGGTTTAAATAAAAGAAAAAAAGGGGGGAAAAAAGGAGGAGGAAGAGGAAAAGAAATAGAAAAAAAAGGGAAAAAAAAAGGGGGAAAAAAGGGAAAATTAAAAAATGATTTATAGGGAAATTGGGAATGAAAAAAAGGGTTTTGTTTTATAACCCTAATACCTTCTTTATCCCTTTTTCGACCTTGATAACAACTAAGTGCGAATAATTCTTATACTTACGACTTTTTCTGTATTATTTTTTGTTTGTTGAATGTAATCTATTTCGCCTTTGTGTGTTTGGAGTGTGGGGTGTGTGTGGGTGTGTGTGTGTGTGTGTGTGTGTGGGTGTGTGTGTGTGTGTGGTGTTGGGTGTGTGTGTGTGTGGTTTTGTTGCGACAAAGAAGGGACGGACCCTTTTGTAATATTGGGAAGTATGTTTTTAAGCTTCTTATCTTTTGCTATTGTAGAGTGAGCCATAATTTGTCATCGCACTTTAAAAGTAGAATGGCTGCCTTTCAAAACACGCGCACACACACAAACACAAACATATACACAGACATACAAAACAACAAGGCAAATATAAATCTCTAAAAAAGGCCATTTGTGTTGGGAAAAAAACTGCTATGCACCAATGAAGAGAAAGTGCTTTCACATGTCAAGGCACCTTCTAAGAAAGCCGACTTGATCCGCCAAGGCAGTTTCAGGGCGCCTCAATTTAAACAGGATAACAAGTTGTAACAAATAGATAAACACAACGCTATAGACAGACATCTGCAAACAAACGTTAACTGTTCATCGCTCCATAAAAACCTTTTTTGTTTGTTTTGACAGACGTGTAGTTGGTCTTGAAGGAGCCATCGACGGGTGATCGCCGGAGTTAACCCCACGCCAAGATGATGAGCAGGATAAGGCCCAAAACATCCTGCCCCGTATCCCGAGCCTTATCCTAAGGTTAATTGTCCCAGACCTCCTTCGCCGCCCGTTGGGAATAGGATTCTAATAGGATTTGGGGTCTGGATATCTCTCTGTTTTCTTTTCTTTTCTTTGTCTCTCCCGTGCCTCGTTTTTCTCTCTTCTGCGTTCGTGAAAGAAACTCCAGTGACTGTTTCAAGACCGAGATGTTGTTCCCTTGTATATATTGTCATGGTTTTTGGTGCTTGTTTTAATTTCGAATTTCATTTTTTTCTTTTTTAAATCCTTTGACTAAACAAAAACCGTGGTACATACATGACTGTGATGTCGCCTTCAGTTGTTAAACTTGCAATATCAACAAAACAGCGGCTAAAGACACACGGATAGACTAACTGAAAACAGATAGGAAAAAATTGATAGATGCATTGAGAAAGAGAGAGAGTGAAAGAAAGAGAGGGAGGTATAGAGGCAAAGGAGAAAGAGAGAGAGAGAGGGGAGAGAGAGAGAGAGTGAGAGGGGAGAGAGAGAAGAGAGAGGAGAGAAGAGGAGAGAGAGAGAAGAGAGAGAGAGAAGCACAGAGTCAGAAAAAAAGGTGAACGTTTCATCTACATTAATCAATTTGGCTTTTTAATAAGCAATCCTTTAAAAAAAATCCTCTTTTACCTCTCTCATGTTGATAACTGTAAACAAATAAGATGAATTTCTCTCAGCAGAATCGTGCGCATATTTCGCAAAATTTACTCGAATCATACATATATTTATCCATTTCGTATTTTTGTTTAAACTTTATCCATTTATTTTATCGAGTTCTATAATTTTCCTCCGCAGAATCGTCTACTTAATTCGTCTCAATTCCTGGGACTGAATACTGTTTTAGATTCCTTATTTCAGGTTACATTATGAGATTTTATCCCCCCGCTTGCTGGTGTTTGATCGTTCGTTAATTAAGTTGGTTTTTGATATTTTCTCACTTTTTGAGTGTTGATCCGTGTGGGAACCCTTTTTTTTCTGCTGTTATTTGTATTATCAGGTTGTTATTGTCGTGGTGGGTGAATTAATATTAATTTCTGCTCTTTTACGTTTATTATTATGGGGTGAAATAGGTTGTTTTTCGAGACTGTTTTTTATTGATTTTCATCCCGTCACTGTATAATTGCAGCTCAAATTTTCATTTTTACTGAGGAAACGATGTATTCGGTTTTCAGATTTTATTTTATTTTATTACATAATAAAAAAAAAGTTTCCATTCTTTGACATATCGACTTCGCGTTGCATAACAAATAGGGCAAGAAAAATTTATAAAAAAATATTGTAAATGAAATTAAAGTAGTCGATTTAATCAAAACGATATAATATTTTTTTTTTGCGCCCCCCACCCCCCCCGTCAGGGGCTCATTTTAAAAGGACCTCACATGACAGCTGGGGAAGGTAGGGGTTAAAGGTGATGGTGGGGAGGTGGGGTGAGAAGAGAGGGGGGGTGAGGAGAATAGGGGAAAGGGGTAGGAGGGGAGAGGAAGAGATAGGAGGTGAGAGAGGGGGAAGGAGAAGGAAAGGAGAAGGGAAGTGAGATGAGGAGAGGAGGGGGGAGGGGGAGATGGAGGAAGAAGAGGAGGAGGAGGCGGAGGAGGAGGAGGAGGAGATGGAGGAGGGGAATCTAGAAATGAGGCGGTAGGTGATAGGTAGAAGAGAGAGAGAGAGCGAGAAAGGGGTCCTACGTTCTTGTTTAAATTTTTTCTCATGATCAGATACAGAACCCTTTTGTTTGTTTTGACGGGTTTCCTCGTCGCCCCTACAGCTGATAGCAGATCTGACAGAGATCATTAATTACTGACAGCTGAGCTTCTACGGGAGGGTGTAAAGCAACTTAACACTTTTGGCGGCGCTCGGGGGAGGTGGGAGGTTAGCGGGAGAAGTATAATGTTGTGGTGTAGTGGTGTAGTGCCCTGTGGAGGTGTGTTGCGGAGGGACATAGTGTTATGTTGCGAACTGGTTGACTGCGTATAATTTTGGTGTAGCTGGAATTAAGTGGTTTGTGAAGTATTATAAGTTTATGTAATGATGGTCTATGTATATAATTAATCATTGATCATGATGCGATATTCAAATTATTTACCAAAAAGAACGAGGTCTTTTTAAGCAAGGTACCGACGATTGGTTATAGAAGGCCCGTCCTATCTGAATAAATCATGAATCACATCTGTTTATTTATATGTATCTCTATGTTTGTGTTTATATCTACACCTCTCTGGTATATCTATATTGCAATCGCTGTCTATCAGTCCATCTACAGACATACACACAGACACACACACATTGTACACACATCTACACTCTCTCTCTCTCTTTCTATTTTAAACTATCTATCTGTGTGTCTGTCTGTCTGTCTGTCTATCTATCTATCTATCTTTTATACATACATACATAAAAACCACACACATATATATATATATATATATATATATATATATTATTATATATATATATATATATATACATATGTATTTTTATATATATATATATATAATTCTCTCTCTTTCTCTTTATCATTCTCTCTCTCTCTTCCTCTCTCTCTCTCTCTCTCTCTCTCTCTATCCCTCTCTCTTCTCTCTCTCTCTCTCTCTCTCTCTCTTTTCCTCTCATCTCTCTCTCTCTCTTCTCTTCCTCTCTCTCTCTCTCCCTCCCTCTCTCTCTCTCTCTCTCTGTCTCCTCTCTCTCTCTCCCCCTCTCTCTTTTTCTCTCTCTCTCTTCCCCCTCGCTCTTCTTCTCTCTCCTTCTCTTTCTCTCTCTCTCGCTCTCTCTCTCTCTCAACGCACACACACCCCACAAGACATGCCCGCACACAAGCACACACACACACCCAAACACATAACAACAACACAAACACACAACATACATACATTAAAAACAAATACACACACACACACACCAACACAACAACATCACACCCCTAACACACACCACAAAA
>NW_023639265.1:0-12260 GCF_015228065.2 Penaeus monodon
TGTTACCCATCTTTAGCCTTTTTCAATATTAATCTCGATAATTGACGTATAGCACCAACTACTAATTCAACCGCCCTCCACTACCCTTTACTGTACTTTCCTACAGGACCTTTTATGTCTAGCGCATTTATTTACGTTAACCATTAACCATTTCCTTTTCTTCTCTTCTTCATCCCATTCTGTCAGTTTATCCTAATCGTTTAGCTCTATTTACCCGTTTCGCCGCAATACTTTACCATAATGCTGTGAAACCTTTGATGCGTAGTACATTTGTTTGTTTTAACCATTGACCATTCTGGAAACCCACAACATTGCCTTGCTGAACCAAAAAACTTTACCTGGGGCTTTGCCTTCATGCCCCACCCTATCGCCTTATTTTGTGTACACCGCTAATAACCTTAGATGTTGACGTGCAGAAAATGTTCAATAAATAATAATAAATACCTTTATGTTCCCGGTTGATCGCTTGCAAAAATAACTATTGGAGACGGCGAATGATTCTTTTTGGTGTGTTTTAAATTGTACTCTTTTGTTATAGAGGTTTGAATTAACTCCCCCAGGGAGCTTACCCAGCACCCCCTGAAAAAATCTTCAACTTGTTTTTCGTTACCCAAAATTAGACAACGTAAAAAATAGCTTCATTTATATGGCTGCCGGCCTAAGCTAAGAAAAATGGACTGCAGAGAGAGTCTGGAAGTCATCTAGACAACGGAGCAAGGAGTCAGGGAAAAACTAAGAAAAAAAAACAAACTTATCCTTGCCTCTTCCTGGCTGTCGGGAGTTTAAGATTCAAGTTTCGTTTCTACGGAATACTTCCTAATATGCCACTCGACCTCCCCCAACCCCTTGCTGTTGTTGCAGTGGAGAGTGTGTGGCTTAGGAGACAGAGACTAAGGCCCAATGTAGGGAATCACCCCTACCTTGGACCTCAGCCCTCGCCTCAACAAATTTTTGTATGGTCCCTCTCTTCTCTCCCCCTTTCCTTTCCTCCTCTTCTTCATACCCTTCTTCGATCCCCTTACCCTAATTATCAACTCGGACTTCCGCCTTTACACACACTATAACCTCATGTCCTGCTAATAAATCCCAACGGTGGTCTTACGCAGAAGTCTCAAGTATGGCATATACAAACTAGTTCCTACATCAAATCTCGATTTTAATGAGTTCTGTCATTTTATATCCATGCAGATGGTATATAATCAAACGTTAGACATATTCTAACATTACACATGAGTAATATCATAGCAAAGTACCATAGTTTTATGAAACCCGTGTGGCGACATGAGGAAAATGGGCGAAAGTCAAGATACACAGAGCCCATTTAATTCCATGGCCGCCAAAACAATAGACCTGAAAAAAAAAAAAAAATTGAGCTTTTCAACTAAAATTTGTATCTGAAGTTGTAAGGAACTGTGCTGCAAGGGCTCTCTTTTTTAAGTAAATGCTACTTCTCTCAATATTATTTGAATTATTGGAACAAATTCAAACAGCTTAAGGTATAAAAGGAAGATAAATTATGCCTTATGTCTAACGCATGAGAAAAAATGCTGAAGCATAACATTAGAATTATTATATTACTATTATACCAAGCGTTTCAAGAGTCAGTCAGATATGCGAAATCATACATAATTAATTCCATTTATTTAATTATAGGTAACTTTATAAAATCATTTAATACACAACCATGAATTAACTGCATCTTAATATTTACATATCCAAGTTTGTAATTTTTTCACGATGCCTTCGCATTTTGGTGTGGATGGAATCCTTGCACCCTCTAGTACACAATCCAGGCTTTTGGTAGTAGCCTCGAAATGGTAATTTATGGGTAATTCTGACCTAGTAAGACCACTATACACCATGGATTCTGGTTCTCCAACGGTTGGATGGCATGGTAGTTTAGGGGAGCTCTATATTCCATTGAAGCTACAGTGTGGTGTTTATCCTATGGAGAGGATAAGCTTTAGTGTTTTACAAGGCACTATAGACACTTTTGTCTCGGGGACATAAAGGTGGTAATCTATAGGCCTTGTAAACAAGAGCACCACTGTGCTCTACGCTGGTCAGCACGGTTAGGAGAGGCAAGGCGCTTCTGTGGCACTTGCGCCGCAGTTCATTACCAACTGTGTTCGTGCGTGGACACCGACACGTATTATCTTCAAGAATTTCCAATTCTGATTAAAATCGTACTGAATTCCGCACAGACCATACGAAGTAAACGAGACAAGGGTCTGAAACTCTTCGTATTCTCCAAGGGGAGAAATTGGATCGTCAGGAGACGAGGGAATTCACTTGTATAATTAAGTAACCCCATTAAATGTATAAAGTTATTTCTTGTGTTTATAATAACCACTTAACATAATACTGAAATAGTGTGAAGTTACAAAGGGACGTTACACGTATTAGTTGGGAGTATTAATCTTATCACGAACATTGAACCCGATCCGGAGAGTGGACAAAAATATATTCCCAGTGGTCTAAATGGAAACACGTTTGAGGCATATACAACTCACCTTCACCCCTGCTCAAGAGAGTGCCAAGGTGGTGGGAAGTGGTATGTAAACACCTCAAGAGGACTAGATAATACGCATATATGTAGGACCTGAGCTGACGAGCCACCTAATTGTTGCCGCGACCTTAGATATTTGAAGCACGATGTTCGCTGAGTCTGGTGTTGAAACCATGCTCCGTTTCATCAAAATATGGTTTATCGCATCTGCTATGGGGTATGTGATATACATCGCTGTCGGGGTTGTTTGTGGACAGTTTTCTGTCGCATATTTCTAGCACATTTATTTTTGCTATTAACAATTAACCATCTGTCTCGAATTATGTCATGCGTCTGTTCACCGGATGTGCTGGCGATTATTATTGTACTGCCAAAGTACCTGCTGATCGCCTCGGAAATGTTACATGGTGGTAATGTGAGAATATTAGAAGTGGATTCAGGGGCTGATCTTGTATGTATGTTCCCCGCTTTCTTTCTGATGTTTAACGGGAAGCCTCTGGGATATTTATGTTTCATAATGAATTAACTGCAGATGTTTTCGAGTGTACAGAGAACACAGGCCGCCGTCACCCCGATGGATCAGAGGAGTGCCCAGAAAGGTAATTTCTGATCCTCTTCTTCCTGGATTTTCTCGAGGACGAAGTTAAGTCAGCGTTTGGTGTAAGCACACCTTCTGGGATGATGAAGAGGACATCATCTACGTAACGAAGCAAGTAGAATGTCTGCCAACTATTCCCTGTAGTGATCCCTCTTCAGCGTCTCCGTGAAAAGGCAGGCCAAGTCTGCGCTCAGAGGCAGCCTATGGCAAGACCATAATGATATTCTCCCCTTGCGAACTCGAAGTAGCGGAAGTCACGAAGTGGTGTCTCGGCAGCGGCAGTTCATCTCTATCATGGAGCTGGTGATCCTCTCGACTGCTCGGATTGCCCGCTCTGTAGGTACATTAGTAAGAGGGATTTCACATTAAATTATCCAGCTTTTATTTCTGCATCCGGAATTCTGAACACGTCTTATATGGTCACCGGAGTTCTGTTGGTAATTACTGCTGACCCCCATATCGCCGGAGAGGGTTTAGCCAACGAGGGAGCGCTGCCATGCCAGAGTGATCGGTCCTCATCAGTACGCCTGGCTTGTGTACCTTCGGGAGACTTCTCATGGACGGGTTGCGAGGGGCCTCCTCCAGCAGGTGCAGTAAGCGTTTTACCTAGAGCTACACGCAGGAGTAAATCCCTCGCCTTCTCTTGAACCTAGCAGCTTCCACCTTCCCCTCCAACTTCGTTACTTTCCTGTAACAGAAGCAGAAACACCTCACCTTTATCAGCCTGGGTGATGACGATGTCTCGTCGTCGCGGAGTGCCCTTCAGCGCGGTGATGTAAATGCGTGGATGCGCCGGGGCCGCGACAACGCATCGGTCGTGCAGAAGAGGCAATCCCTTGGGTGAACCCTTTGTCGACGTCACTATCGGCCCAGCGTGGTTCGAGATTACCTAGTGGATTAAATTCTTGCTCCCCTGCCCGGTGCTGAATTTGAGTCCAAATGAAAGGGCTTCTTTCTGTGTGAGTTTAGGCGTTTTAAGAGATGTTTTCTAAGAAGATCACTTCGTCCATCTTCTGTCCATCTACTCATGCTGCAATACGGTGTAATTTTGACAAATCATAAGCTTATTCATATGATATATATCCGCTTCCATCTGTCAGATCTCAAATAAATTTACCTCTGCCTTGTAGCCCTTCCCTTCACTCGCGTGCCCTTATGACGTCACAGCAGGGCCCCGCAGGCGAGCCTTCTCCGCGAACGCTTCCTCCGCGAACGCTCGCACCAAACAAACCTCACGACTCGGCAGAGTGTCGGCTTGAAGGCAAAAGGCGGTAGTTTAAGGTAATTCTGAGAAAAATAAAAACTTTTGATGTTATTTCACTTTGCGAAAGGTATGTCTTACACAAGGAATGTTATCGGTAGAAAGTGGTGACAGTAGAGGAAAGTAGTACTGGCCAATGAACAGATTAATAAATATTTCAGACCAGTAAGATTATAATTTATGATATACAGTATCTATATGACAATGTCTAGGGATAATTTCATGGTGTGGAGTGATACCCTATGTGTCTCAGCAGAATATACTGTAGCTTACAAATATTCCCAATTCTTAGGCAGAGCGATCTGTCATAATAAGCACTGGGTTTGGATGCACCCTGCGTTGCTGACCTGACAAAACTTTCGAGAGCTTTGTGTGGCAAACAGGGCAATGCTGGAGGTTGTTTCGCTTCGCCTCACGGCTGTTTGTTAACAGCCAAAATGACCACCAAAGTACATCTTTGTTAGTCATTTATGCTTGTGTGATATATGTCATGTACAGCAGTTTTGACCCCTTATTATAGTCTTAATCAAGTAATTAATTCATTTCTCCCACAACAAGTTTTGTGGCAAAGGCAGTTTGTTTATGATAATCAGCTGATCGGTGCATTGCACGGTGAAACCATTCACCCTCAACGGTTTGGGCCAGGGCAAAGCACACAGTGCAGAAAAGCTCAGTAAATGCGAGAATGTACACCCCGTGATAATGTGGAAAACATAGTAAGAGTGAGAGAATGCTGCCACTTGGGGCTTAAAAAATGTTGATATTATGCAGCAAAACCAATGTTAGTGTATGGTAATGTGTCATTTCAGACAGAATGAGAAGAAAAGTACCCTCTCACATAAGGAAGACATTTCCTAACTGCTTGGGATATTTTTCTTTTAATTATCTTGCAGTGGTTTTATGATTAGCTTTTACATTTCCTCTCAAGGGGAGGGAGTGTGCGAGAGTCAACATTGAAAAGCTGCGCACTCCTTTACAGGCAGGTCAAGCCTGCCACTCACAGGTCAATCAACCATACATAGGATATTGTCACCAATTGTCTCGCTCTGCATGGGTGTAGGAGGGATGTGTAAAGTTTCCAGATAGTCAGTTTATCTTTGATTGACTTTATGAGCTGAGAAGAGAGAGGGTGTCATTTCAAATCATGAAAAAGCACCTGGGCACTCTGTAAATTGGGTAGTGTACATGCATGTTTGTGTGTGTGTGTGTGTGTGTGTGTGTGTATGTGTATGTGTATGTGTGTTGTGTGTGTGTGTGGTGTGTGTGTGTGTGTGTGTGTGTGTGTGTGTGTGTGTGTGTGTGTGTGTGTGTGTGTGTGTGTGTGCGCGTGCGTGCGTGCGTGCGTGCACATATGTATGTGGCTTCAAAATTTATCCAAATCCACTTGAAACTTGCTGTGATCAGTTAGGTCCTATCTAAATTCCTGTCCAGTGCTTTATCAGAGCTATGCTAAGTATTCTCCATGGCTCCATGCTTTGTGCTGGACCACAAAGTATGCTTAGTTTGCCAGATGACTGTACAATTATTGTTAAAATGTTTTTCATAAAAGTTACTGAATTGTCCCAAATAAAAATTTTTGAAACATTCCCTATTTTTGTGAAACACCACTTCAATTTTTCCAGGGTGCCTTATGAACGCACACCTGTGAGGGTGTTCCCTTTTGGTTAGAGACGGAGGAAAATAAAATTTTTTGGCGAAGAAGAATTGTGAGAGTCGTTCATTGGTACTTTTGGTGTACTCAGCCAAAGGAGCGACATTACTTCCAAAGAATATGTGTTTTTCTTCAGATAAAGCTGAACTATTTTACTTGATAAAATTTTTACTCCGATATTAAAAAAAAAAAAAAATTTTAAAAGTGCTTATAGAGTTGTTTTTTGTTTGACTGCTATTGATTTTAACTGTTTAGTATTATTGGCTTTTTTATCCACAATCAACATAAAATAAAATATATGAATTTTATTGGGCTTAGTGACGCAACAAATTAAATTTACATGTAGTAAAAAAAGGGGGTTTTTAAAGCATTATATATATATATTTATATATATAAAATTTAATATATATATTATATTTTATATTATATAATATATATATATAATATATTATAATTATATGACAAACTCCCTTTTTTTACTACATTCATTTTTTTTTTGCATCACTAAATTACCATAAATATTCATATATTTTTATTTTTTGTTTAGTTGCTGGATCAAAAGCCCAAATAAAAACTAAACCTGTAAAAACAATAGGGAGTCAAAAAAGAACACTCATAAAGCACATTATAACATTTTTTTTTTTTTTTTCTACTGGAGTGAAAATTTATCCAATATGAACTAGTCTCAGCCTCTACTCTGAAAAAAACACATACTTCTTTGGAATGTAATGACTCGCCCCTTTTTTGCTGATGTACACAAGTCCCAATGAATCGACTCCACATTTCTTCTTCCCTAAAAAAAATTTATCTTCCCCCGTCCTAACTCAAAAAGGGAAACGCCCACAGGGGTTTTGCTTTTTCATCAAGCCCCTGTAAACTTAAGTGGTGTTTCCAATATATGAGAACTGTTTTTAAAAAATTTTTATTAGGTACAATTCGTAAACTTTGAGGGAAAAAAATTTTAACAAAAATTGTACAGTCATCTGGAAAACTAAGCCTACTTTGTGGTCCAGCACAAAACATGGGGCCATGGGGAAAAACTTTGCATAGCTCTGAAAGCCTGGACGGAAATTTTGATAGGACCTAACTGAACAAGCAAATTTTAAATGGATTTGAAATTTTTAAGCCCCATACATTTCACGCACGCACGCACGCACGCGCACCACACACCACACACACACACACACACACACCACACCACACCCCACACACACAACACACACCAACACCACACACATACACAACACATACACACCACACACACACACACACACACAAACATGCTTACACTACCCCAATTTTTCAGATGCCCGGTTTTTTTTTTTATGATTTGAAAAGACACCCCCTCTCTTTTCAGCTCATAAAGCAATCAAGATAACTGACTTCTGAAACTTTACCATCCTCCTCACCCTGCAGAGCGGACAAAGGGGGACAATATCCTATGTATGGGGTTTTTGACCTGTGAGGGGGAGGCTTTACCTGCCTGAAAGGAGTGCGCAGCTTTTTATGTTGACTCTCGCACATCCCTCCCCTTGAAGGAAATGTAAAAGCTAAACATAAAACCCCTGCAAGATAATTAAAAGAAAAAAATCCCAAGCAGTTAGGAAATGTCTTCCTTATGTGAGAGGGTACTTTCTTCTCATTCTGTCTGAAATGACACAATTACCATACACTAACATTGGTTTTGCTGCATAATATCACATTTTTTAAGCCCCAAGTGGCAGCATTCTCTCACTCTTACTATGTTTTCCACATTATCACGGGTGTACATTCTCTGCATTTACTGAGCTTTTCTGCACTGTGTGCTTTGCCCTGGCCCAAACCGTTGAGGGTGAATGGTTTCACCGTGCAATGCACCGATCACTGATTATCATAAACAAACTGCCTTTGCCACAAAACTTGTTGTGGGAGAAATGAATTAATTACTTGATTAAGACTATAATAAGGGGTCAAAACTGCTGTACATGACATATATCACACAAGCATAAATGACTAACAAGATGTACTTTGGTGGTCATTTTGGCTGTTAACAAACAGCCGTGAGGCGAAGCGAACAACCTCCAGCACTTGCCCTGTTTGCCACACAAAGCCTCTCGAAACGTTTTGTCAGGTCAGCAACGCAGGGTGCATCCAAACCAGTGCTTATTATGACAGACTCGCTCTGCCTAAGATTGGGAATATTTGTAAGCTACCAGTATATTCTGCTGAGACACATAGGGTATCACTCACACCATGAAATTATCCCTAGACATTGTCATATAGATACTGTATATCATAAATTATAATCTCTACTGGTCTGAAATATTTATTAATCTGTTCATTTGGCCAGTACTACTTTCCTCTACTGTCACCACTTTCTACCGATAACATTCCTTGTGGTAAGACATACCTTTCGCAAAGTGAAATAACATCAAAGTTTTTTATTTTTCTCAGAATTACCTTAAACTACCGCTTTTGCCTTCAAGCCGACACTCTGCCGAGTCGTTGAGGTTTGTTTTGGTGCGAGCGTTAGCGGAGGAAGCGTTCGCGGAGAAGGCTCGCCTGCGGGGGCCCTGCTGTGACGTCATAAGGGCACGCGAGTGAAGGGAAGGGCTACAAGGCAGGTAAATTTATTTGAGATCTGACAGATGGAAGCGGATATATAATCATATGAATAAGCTTATGATTTGTCAAAATTACACCGTATTGCAGCATGAGTAGATGGACAGAAGATGGACGAAGTGATCTTCTTAGAAACATCTCTTATAAACGCCTAACTCACACAGAAAGAAGCCCTTTCATTTGGACTCAAATTCAGCACCGGGCAGGGGAGCAAGAATTTAATCCACTAGGTAATCTCAACCACCGCTGGGCCGATAGTGACGTCGACAAAGGGTTCACCCAAGGATTGCCTCTTTCTGCACGACCGATGCGTTGTCGCGGCCCCGGCGATCCACGCATTTACATCACCGCGCTGAAGGGCCTCCGCGACGACGAGACCATCGTCATCACCCAGGCTGATAAAGGTGAGGTGTTTCTGCTTCTGTTTACAGGAAAGTAACGAAGTTGGAGGGGAAGGTGGAAGCTGCTAGGTTCAAGAAGAAGGCGAGGGATTTACTCCTGCGTTAGCTCTAGGTAAACGCTTACTGCACCTGCTGGAGGAGGCCCCTCGCAACCCGTCCATGAGAAGTCTCCCGAAGGTACACAAGCCAGGCGTACTGATGAGACCGATCACTTCTGCATTGGCAGCGCTCCCCATCGTTTTGGCTAAACCTCTCCGGCGATATGGGGGTCAGCAGTATTACCACCAAACTCCGGTGACCATATAAGACGTGTTCAGAATTCCGGATGCAGAAATAAAAGCTGGATAATTTTAATGTGAAATCCCTCTTTACTAATGTACCTACAGAGCGGGCAATCCGAGCAGTCGAGAGGATCACCAGCTCCATGATAGATGATGAACTGCCGCTGCCGAGACACCACTCGTGACTTCCGCTACTTCGAGTTCGCAAGGGGAGAATATCATTAGTGTCTTGCCATAGGCTGCCCTCTGAGCGCAGACTTGGCCTGCTTTCACGAACGCTGAAGAGGGATCACTACAGGATATAGTTGGCAGACATTCTACTTGCTTCGTTACGTAGATGATGTCCTCTTCATCATCCAGAAGGTTGTGCTTACACCAAACGCTGACTTAACTTCGTCCTCGAGAAAATCCAGGAAAGGATCAGAATTACCTTTCCTGGGCACTCCTCTGATCCATCGGGGTGACGGCGCCTGTGTTTCTCTGTACACTCGAAACATCTGCAGTTAATTCATTTATGAACTAAATATCCCAAGGCTTCCCGTTAAACATCAGAAAGAAAGCGGGACATACATACAAGATCAGCCCCTGAATCCACTTCTAATATTCTCACATTACCACCATGTAACATTTCCGAGGCGATCAGCAGGTACTTTGGCAGTACAATAATATCGCCAGCACATCCGGTGAACAGACGCATGACATATTCGAGACAGATGGTTATTGTTAATAGCAAAATAAATGTGCTAGAAATATCGACAGAAAACTGTCCACAAACAACCCGACAGCGATGTATATCACATACCCCATAGCAGATGCGATAAACCATATTTTGATGAAACGGAGCATGGTTTCAACACAGACTCAGCGACATCGTGCTTCAAATTATCTAAGGTCGCGGCAACAATTAGGTGCTCGTCAGCTCAGGTCCTACATATATGCGTATTATCTAGTCCTCTTGAGGTGTTTACATACCACTTCCCACCACCTTTGGCACTCTCTTGAGCAGGGGTGAAGGTGAGTTGTATATGCCTCAAACGTGTTTCCATTTAGACCACTGGAATATATTTTTGTCCACTCTCCGGATCGGGTTCAATGTTCGTGATAAGATTAATACTCCCAACTAATACGTGTAACGTCCCTTTTGTAACTTCACACTATTTCAGTATTATGTTAAGTGGTTATTATAAACCAAGAAATAACTTTTACATTTAATGGGGTTACTTAATTATACAAGTGAATTCCCTCGTCTCTGACGAGTCCAATTTCTTCCCTTGGAGAATACGAAGAATTGCAGACCCTTGTCTCGTCTACTTCGTATGGTCTGTGCGGAATTCAGTACGATTTTAATCAGAATTGGAAATTCTTGAGATTATACGTGTCGGTGTCCACGCACGAACACAGTTGGTAATGAACTGCGGCGCAAGTGCCACAGAAGCGCCTTGCCTCTCCTAACCGTGCTGACCCAGCGTAGAGCACAGTGGTGCTCTTGTTTACAAGGCCTATAGATTACCACCTTTATGTCCCCGAGACAAAGTGTCTATAGTGCCTTGTAAAACACTAAAGGCTTATCCTCTCCATAGGATAAACACCACACTGTAGCTTCAATGGAATATAGAGCTCCCCTAAACTACCATGCCATCCAACCGTTGGAGAACCAGAATCCATGGTGTATAGTGGTCTTACTAGTCAAGATTACCCATAAATTACCATTTCGAGGCTACTACCAAAGCCTGGATGTGTACTAGAGGTGCAAGGATTCATCCACACCAAAATGCGAAGGCATCGTGAAAATTACAACTTGTATGTAATATTAAGATGCAGTTAATTCATGTTGTGTATTAATGATTTTATAAGTTACCTATAATTAAATAATGGAATTAATTATGTATGATTTCGCATATCTGACTGACTCTTGAAACGCTTGGTATAATAGTAATATAATAATTCTAATGTTATGCTTCGCATTTTTTCTCATGCGTTAGACATAAGGCATTAATTTATCTTCCTTCTTATACCTTAAGCTGTTTGAATTTGTTTTCCAATAATTCAAATAATTATTTGAGAGAAGTAGCATTTACTTAAAAAAGAGAGCCCTTGCAGCACAGTTCCTTACAACTTCAGATACAATTTTAGTTGAAAGCTCAATTTTTTTTTTTCAGGTCTATTGTTTTGGCGGCCATGGAATTAAATGGGCTCTGTGTATCTTGACTTTCGCCCATTTTCCTCATGTCGCCACACGGGTTTCATAAAACTATGGTCTTTGCTATGATATTACTCATGTGTAATGTTAGAATATGTCTAACGTTTGATTATATACCATCTGCATGGATATAAATGACAGAACCTCATTAAAATCGAGATTTGATGTAGGAACTAGTTTTGTATTATGCCATACTTGAGACTTCTGCGTAAGACCACCTGTTTGGGATTTATTAGCAGACATGAGGTTATAGTGTGTGTAAAGGCGGAAGTCCGAGTTGATAATTAGGTTAAGGGGATCGAAGAAGGGTATGAGAAGAGGAGGAAAAGGAAAGGGGAGAAAGGAGACCATACAAATTTGTTGAGACGAGGGCTGAGGTCCAAGGTAGGGTGATTCCCTACATTGGGCGTCAGTCTCAGTCTCCTAAGCCACACACTCTCCACTGCAACAACAGCAAGGGGTTGGGGGGAGTGGCATATAGGATAGTATTCCGTAGAAACGAACTTGAATCTTAAACTCCCGACAGCCAGGAAGAGCAAGGATAAGTTTGTTTTTTTTTCTTAGTTTTTCCCTGACTCCTTGCTCCGTTGTCTAGATGACTTCCAGACTCTCTCTGCAGTCCATTTTCTTAGCTTAGGCCGCAGCCATATAAATGAAGCTATTTTTTACGTTTGTCTAATTTTGGTAACGAAAACAGTTGAAGATTTTTTCAGGGGTGCTGGGGAAGTCCCCGGGGGTTATTCAAACCTCTATAAAAA
>NW_023639266.1:0-12259 GCF_015228065.2 Penaeus monodon
AAAAAAAAAAAAAGCAAAAAAAAATCAAAAAAACCCCCCATCCCTATTTACCCCTTTTATTTTATTAATGCCCCACACCACCCCCCTCCCACCCCCCCCCCCCCCCCCCCCCCCCCCCCTCCCTTAAAATAAAAATTATTATTATTAATTTTAATCGATTTAAAAAACACAATAATTCTTTTCAAAACAAAACAAGGATTTTGCGGCTGAAATACCTTTCACGCTTGGATTTGTTCCCTTTAAATATTTTTTTTGTTTCTTCTTTTTTTTTTTTTTTTTTGATTTTTTTTTTTTCCCCCCCCTTTTTTTTTTCCCCCCGCCTTTACTTCTTAATTTCCCATCTTACTTAAAACAAATTTTCATCTTTTTTTTTGTATTATTATTTTTTTTCTTTTCCATTGTTTTTTTATTTTATAAATATTTATATATATATATTAATTTTAAATATAAATTATTAAAAATATAATAAATTTCTATTACATTTTTACTAACAAATATGGGTGGTTATTATTACTAATAATAAAAGATTGAACAAAAAAAATATTTTTAAAATTAGTTTTTAAAATTTATTACTATTAAATTTTCCCCTTAATTAAATTTTTAAAATATTTTTTGTTTTTATTAATTATTATACTATATCATTCTTTTTATATTCTAGGGCTTACCTTATCCCAAAAATTCCCCTTTTAATTATGGGAAATTATTTCCCCTTTATTTTTATTATTTATATACAAAAATTATTTTTATTTTATTATTTTATTATTTTAATTTTCACATATTTTTTATATAGTTAATAAAATTAAATTTTTATTTTTATAATTTTATTTTTAATTTTTATAATTTTTAATTTTTTTTTTAAAATTTTTATAATACATATAATTTTTTATCTTTCATTTTTTCCCCTTTTTCCCCTATTCCTTTAATTTTAAATCCAATTTTTATCATATTTTTACTTCTACTACTACTTTTATATTAATTTTTATTTTTTAAATTTTTATATTATCATCATCATCACACAATTTTATTTTTAATTTTTTATATCATCATCATATCATCTCATCATCATCATCATCTATCTCTCATCATCATAAATCACATCATCACATCATCATCTAAATCATCCATCATCACATCACTCATCGTCATCATCATCATCAATCATCACATCACATCATCATCACATCATCACATCATCATCTCTCATCTATCTCTCATCATCTCATCACATCATCATCATCATCATCATCACATCATCATCATAAACCATCAATCATCTACTCATATCATCTCATCAAAACCCCAATCATATCATCATCTCATCACCATATCATCACTTTCCATCATCATTCACCCCATCACCCAATCATCAAAAATTACATCATCATATAAATTCATCCATCATCATCATTCATCCATCATCGTCTCATCACATCATCATCATATCACATCATCATCTTTCCCATCATCATCATCTCATCTCTCATCATCTCATCACATCATTCCCCCATCTCCATACATAAATCATCATCATCATCTCTCATCATCATCATCATCATCACATCTCACCCCATCATACATAAACCCCATCATCATCATCTCATTAAAAATAAATCATATACTCACATAATATCATCATCATCATAAATCTCATAAAAATTTCATCATCATCATCTCGTCCATCATCATCATCATCACATCATCATCACACTTTACCCAAAATCCCCCCCCCCCCCCAATCACAAAAACACCCCAAATCATCATCATCATCATCTCATCATCATCAATCATAAAATCATCATCCATCATCATATCATCATCATCATTCATCTCATCTTTCCATCACATCATCACATCACACATCATCATCATCATCTCGTCGTATATATCATCATCATCTCATCATCATCACTCATCACATCACATCATCTCACATCATCACACATCATCACATCATCTCACATATCTCATCATCGTCATCATCTCACATCATCACATCATCACATCACCCCCCTCATCATCATTATCTTTATTACATCATCATCACACATTTACCATCATCTTATATACTGTGACGTAATAAAAACTGAGCTTTACTGTCAAACGAGCTTTTTTTTTTCACCGTCATTTGATTTTTCCACGAAAAAAAAACTATTACGTTAGTACTTATTCTAATGAACTTCATTTTTTTTCTGGTTTGGGTTTAATTAATGCATAATAGAATTATATGTATCTCTCTCTCTCTCTCTCTCTCCCATCCCCTCTCTCTCTCTTTTCCTCTCTATATATATTATTATATATATTATATATATATTAATATATTATATATTTTAATTATATTTTGTGTGGTTGTGTGGGGGTTGTGTGTTGGGGGATTTGTGGGGTGTGGGGGTGTGTGGTGTGTGTGTATTTGGTGTGTGTGTGGGGGTGTGTGTGTGGTGTGGGGTGTGTGTGTTGTGTGGTGTTTTAATAACTAAACACGCTTTTCTTTTAAATTTCTACTTGTTAGGGGGATATGAAATGTGACATAATATAAATTTTTCTATATCTAAGGACATATTCATTTTTGTATTTGTTTTTTGTTTCCATTTCTTATCTCAGTATTATAATCTCATCAGGGTTTTTTACTGTTAATTTTCTTTTTTAAAAAATAATATTAGTAATAATTGGAAAATTTAAAACATAATAATTATAATAAAATAAAAATACCGAATTATTATTAAAATTATGTATTATTTTCTTTATTGTTATTACAACTATTGTAGCGTGTGGTGGTAGTAATATATTGCATGTCGATGATAATCCAATCGTGATATGTGAAATAATAAAAGCATTCGGAACATAATAGTACTGTCCATTCTTTCTCCCTTTAAAGTACTTGAATACTTTTAAAAATTTTGAATGATGAGCGAGATGAATAACTTTTTTTCGTCGAAAAATGGACTATTAGGAAGATGCCTTTTTTTTTCTGTAATTTCCTTTTCCTCGGGGAAACAAGGTTGACGCTTCTCCCGAGTACCTCATCTTCCCACTTCCCGGGTGACAGGGGGGGCCCTTCTTTAAACATTCTTTTTTTGGCCAGAGACGAGCCTTGAGGATGGGAAGCGATGCACGGCGGAGTTAAGAGTTAAAAGAGAGAGAAGAGAAAAAAAAGAGAGGGGAGGAAGGAGAAGGAAGAAAGGGGAGAGAGAGAAAGAGGCGAGACAAGACAAAAAAAGATAGTTATATATTAATAAAATATATAATTTATATTTTTATATATATAAAATATATTTATTTTTTATATATTGATGTTAAGATAAAAAAATGATAATAATAGAGAGATAGAGAGATATAGATAATGAAGATGATAGATAGAAGAGAGAGAGAGAACGCAGACGACGAGACAGAGACAGAGGGGAAAAGACGAGACAAACGAGAGAGAGAGAGAAGGAGAGAGAGAGAAGAGAGGAGAGAGAGAGAGTGAGAGGGGAAGAGAAAGACAGTGACAAAACTAGATAAAAGATAATAATAGATAGATAAAACGACAGAAGAAGAGAGACGAGAGGAGAGAAATTTAAAATAGAAAATGGGTTCGACTGACATTATTACGAATTTGATTGACGTACACGGCAGGGGGTGAAAACGCCACTTGCGGGTTCCACTTCATTAAATTTTGTAACAAATGTTCACAGTTTCGGAAACAAATCTCTTCCTAAAGTCCAGAGATGCTATAGTCTCTAAAAAAAATCTCGGAAAAAAACCATGGAAAAATTAAAAAGAACAGTGAAAGGGAAGGTTAAAAACGTGCATGATTTTCACAACAGAGTGGAAATTTTCCTTTTTGTGTTTTCACGACTTTCAGCACTGAAGCAACTCCTTTTGTTGTCTTATATAAAAGGGGTCAAATGATAGCTATTCTGATATTTTTTCTTTTGAAACTAAAAAATCTTTTGTGTTTGGGGGGAATTGTAAATCGATGGCATGTCTTCGAAAGTTTCTTAAAAAATAAACAGCTTCAAGAGTGTGTGTGAGAGCTTTGGTGCAGCTTAGCGATCTCGTCTAGCCTCTTGCTGCCTGCGTTCAAATCCCTCGCCGCTATTGGGAACCTCGGCCTTTTTTGCACACAGGGGCTAATTTACAATAAAATGAACGACGTATTCACACCCAAAAAATTCCTTGTAAAAAATGGGAAACAACTAAACCTTTTAACCTTTTTAAACTTTAAAAAAAACCCCCATTTTCTCCTCTCTCTTCTATCCTCCCCCCCCCCCCCTTTTCTCTCTCTGTCTCACTATTCGCCTACTCGTCCCCCACGGTTCCTCCCCCCCCCCTTTGGCAGACGAGCATCTGTCTCTATCATTTAGGGCTCATAAACTGCAATTTTTACGGCACTCACGGGGTTTCTCTGTTTTCGGGAGGAGCCAGTGCTTTTTTCTATAAGCGCTGCACTACCAGGGCTTTTGGGGTGCCGGTATTCTAGGCTGATTTACTAACGCACATACGAACGCTTTAGGTAACCCTTTTCCGTAAGTCAAGCTGCTTCTTCGGTTTTTCGCAACGAGGTATTTTTTAAAACCTTCGGTCGTAAAAAACTCCAACGAGAGACTTCTGCGGATCCGAAAAAATACGGAAACTCTTCGTATCGACATAAGGGACCCCCCCTCAAAATCAAATTTAAATTCATATAATTTTTTCAAGAGTATGAAAAAGGCTCTTTTCAGGGAGGTTTAATTTGCATGAGAAAAACACTAAAGACACAGTAAAAAAAAGAAGAATAAAAAAAGGATTAATATAAATGGGAAACCTTTACCCGAGTGCCCGAACATGAAAAACCCTTTGCTGCCTATGTAAACACTCACATGTTTATCTGTCTATTTTTTAATATACAGGGATAAAATTTTGAAAGAAAAAGCAACCTCCTTATTATAAAACAAAAAATTATTTAATTTTAAAAATCTATATCAAAGCATAAATGTCAGTACTCTAATGCGGGGTTATGATGGATGTAATAAAAAAAATCTTTGCTGGGTTCTAATAAAAATATGTTTTTTCTACCATAATCTCTTTTGATTTTAAATTTAAAAATTTTGTGTAAAATTAAGAGTGAATTTTTTGAAACAAATATCAAAAAATGTTTAATTATAAATGTGAAAAAAAAGGGGTACAGGGGAATTTGTTTATAATATATAATTTTTATATTTTATATTTATATATATATATTATATATTTTATTAAAATTTTTATATATATTATATTAATTATTTTTTTTTTTTTTTTTTTTTTTTTTTTGTACATATATACATTCTATCTATTATCTATCTATCTTCTATCTTCTATCTATATATTTGTATTTGTATGTTTATATATATATATAATATTTATATATTTTTATATATATTATTGTCCCCATGTATTTATATATATAATATAATTATATAAATTATTATTTTATATATATATATAATACTATATATAATATATATATATATATTTTATATAATAAATTTTTTTTTATGTACATATATTATTATATTTATATTATAAATACTTTTTTTAATAAAAAAAAAAAAATTATATTAAAATTATTATATATTTAAAATTATTATATTTTATATATTTTTATTATAATATTAAAAATTTTATTATTATATATATATATATATATTAATATATATATAATATATATATATATAAAATTTACTTTATTATAATATTTTATATATATATATATAAATATCTATTTCTTTTTATAATTTATAATTAATAATTATACATTTAATATATATATATAATTATATATTAATAATATAATATATAAAATATATTCATAAAAAAAAAATTTTATATAATATATTTTATATATATAATTATTAATTATTCATATTATTAAAAATATAATAGTATTATTAATAAAATAATATATATTCTAAAAAAAAAAAAAAAAAAAAAAGATAAAAAAAAAAAAAAAAAAAAATTTTTTTTTTTTAATTTTTAAAAAAAAAAAAAAAATTTTTTTTTTTTTTTTAAAAAAAAAAAAAAAAAAAAAAAAAAAAAAAAAAAAAAAAAAAAAAAAAAAAAAAAAAAATTTTAAAAATATAAAAATATATATAATAAAAATATTATATTTTAAAAAAAAAAAAAAAAAAATATATTATATTATTTATTTTATTATAATATATATTTTATTTTTATTATTTATTTTTTTTTATAAATTAAAAAAACCCTGTCTCCTTTCCCACTTTTAATTAAACAATTGATATTTGTTTTCATAAATCTCCTCTTTTTACACAAATTATTAAAATTATAAATCTAAAAAGTTATGGTAGAAACACATATTGTTTTTAGAATCCACAAAGCATTATTTTTTTTATCATCCTCATAATCCCGCATTAGAGGACTTTTTTGCTTTGCATAATTTTTTTAAATTAAAATTATTTTTTTGTATTAAAAAATTGGTGGTATGCTTTTCATTAAAATTTTATCCCTGATTTTAAAAACTATGACAGACGAACTGTGAGTACTTACACTGGGGCTGCAAAAAGTGTTTCCATTTTCTGGCCTCTGGAAAAGGGCCTTTCCCTCATTTATATTAATCCTTTTTTTTATTCTTCTTTTTTTACTTTTCTTTAGTGTTTTTTCTCACAAATTAATAATCCCCCCATTAAAAAGAGCACTTTTCATACTCTAAATAATATATGAAGTTAAATTGGGTTGAGGAGGTCCCTTTATGTCGATAAAAAGAGCTTCCGAGGGGTTTTTCGGCACCCGCAAAGCCCTTCGTCTGGAGTTTTTTACGCCCTCGAAAGTTTTTTTAAAAATACGCTCGTTGCAAAAACGAAGAACGCTTGACTTACAGTAAAGTTACCCAACGATCTCGTATGTCGTTAGTAAATCCAGCCCTAGAACTCCCGGGCCCCAAAAGTACCTGTAGTGTCAGCGTTTTATAGCCAAGACACGGGCTACTCCCCCCGTCAACAAGAACCCGTGAGTGCCTGTATAATTGCATTTTGCGCACTAATGATAGCATGACAGACTGCTCGTCATGCCAAAGGGGGGGGGGAAACCGTGGTAGGACGAGAGGCAAATAGTAACAAGAGAGAGAGAGCGGGGGGGGGGTAGAGAGAGAGAGGGAAGAAGGGGGTTTTTTTTTAAAGTTAAAAAAGGTTTAAAAAGGTTTTTATTTTGTTCCATTTGTTAAATGGATTTCTTGGTGTGACTACTGCTGTTTATTTTACTTGTAAATTAGCCCCTGGTGCAAAAAAAGGGCCCGGGTTTCCATAGCGCGAGGGATTGAACGCAGTCAGCAAGATTGCTAAGGGAAATCGCTAACGCTGCACCACACAGCTCCACCACACTCCTAAATGCTGATTCTTTCTTAAAAAAACATTCGAATACATGCCATCGTTTTACAATTACCCAACACAATAAGATTATTTATATTCAAGCAAAATATCATGAATGCTTACTTACCTTTTTCATAAACAATCAAAGGATTTTTTGTTTTCCAATGCTGTACTGTAAAAACCAAAGAAATTTCCACTCTGTTGTGCAATCATGCACGTTTTTTAACCCTTTCCCCTCTCTCCTGTCTCTTATTATTTTCCGGGTTTTTTTTCCGAGTATTTTTTTTAGAGACTATGCTACTCGTCTTTGGAAGATTTTTTTTTCCAAAATTGTGCAACTTCTGTTACACAATTAATGAACGTGGAACCGAAGGGGCGTTTTCACACCTGCTCGTGTACTCAATAAAATTCGTAATTAATGTCATCAAACCATTTTCTATTTTAAAATTCCTCTCTCCTGTCTCTCTCTCTTCTGTCGATTATCTATCTATTTATCTTCTACTATCTATGTTTTTGTCACTGCCCTTTCTCTCTCTCTCTCACTCCCCTCTCCCCTCTCTCTCTCCTCTCTTCTCTCTCCTCTCCTCTCTCTCTGTTTTGTCTCTGTCTTCTGCCTCTGCTCTGTCTCTGTCTTCTTCGGTCTCCTCTCTCTCTCCTACATCTATCTATTATCTATCAACTCTCTATCTCTCTATCTATCTCATCATCTATCTATCTAAATCTATATATATAATATTATAATATAATATATATATATATATATATTTATTAATATATATATATATATATAACTATCTTTTTTTGCCTGTTTTTCCCCTTTTTCTTTCCTCTCTTCTCTCTCCTCTCTCTCTCTCTCTCTCTCTCTCTCTTTTCTCTTTTCCTTTCTCTCTTTCTCTTTTCTCCTCCTCTCTCTTATACTCTTAACCCCCGCCTGTGCTCTGCTTGCCATCCTCAGGACCTCGTCTCTTGGGCCAAAAAGAGAAGTGATTTCAAAATGCCCCGTGTCAGCCGGGAATGTCGGAAATGAGGTACCGGGAGAAGCTAAACCTTGATCTCCGGGGCAAAGGGAAATGTACAGCAAAAAGGCATCTTTCCTAATAGTCCATTTTTCGACGAATCAAATGTTATTCATTCCTGCTCATCATTCAAAACTTTTCTTAAAGTATTTCAAGTATTTCCCGGAAAAAGAATGCGACAGTAATTACTGTTACGAATGCTTTTATTATTTCTACTATAGTCACGATTGGCATTATCTCGCATGCAACTACTATTCTACCCCCAAATACTGCTATAAATTTTTGAAATAAATAAATGATAAAAATGACTAAAATATTTAATACATTTGGGTTTTGTTATTATTATTATATTATTATGTTTATATTACCTTTATTACAATATTATCTTTTAAAAAAGAATTTAAAAGTAAAATAACCATGATGATGATTTAAAAACTGATGATATGACAAGGAAACAAAAAACAAAAACAATAAATGTAATATTCCTTGATATAGAATATTTTTTTTGCACATTTCAAACCCCTTAACAGTGAAAAATTTAAAAGAAAACGTGTTTATGTATATTAAACCACACACACACACACACACACACCCACACACACACACACACACCCAACCCCAAACACAAAACACACACACCCACACACACACACAAATACACCCACCCACCAACACACCACACCACAATATAAATATATATAATATATATAATATATTAAAATATATATATAATATATTATATATAGGAAGGAGAGGAAAAGAAAAGAGAGAGAGAAGAGAGAGAGAGAGAACATATATATTCTATTTGCCATATAAATTTTCCAAAAACCCCAAAAAAAAAATAAGTTCTCTAGAATTAAATATCTAAAGTTATTTTTTTTCTTTCGTGGGAAAATCCAAAACGGTGAAAAAAAAATCGCTCGTTTGACGTACTTAAGTCTCTAGTTTTATTCGTCAAGTATATAATGATGAGGTTATGATGATGAATGATATAGATAATGATAAAGATGTATGATGATGATGATATGGGTGATTGATGATATGATGATATGATTAATAAAGTTGATATATGATGATGATGATGATGATGATGATGAGATGATTGATGATGATGATGATGATGATAGTGAGATATGATGATGATGTGATGATGAGTGATTGATGATGTGTGATGATGTATGTGATGATGATGATGATGATGATGATATGATGTATTATGATGATTTATATGATATGATGATGTGTATGAGACGAGTGATGATGATATTTTTTTAATTATGATGATGATGATGTGATGTGGTAATATATGAGGTAAAGTGATGATGATGATGAATGATGATGAGAGTGATGATGATATGATGAGTGATGATGATGAGATGTTGATGAGATGATGAGTTTTATGATGATGTGATGATGATGATGTGTGATGAGATGAGATGATGAGATATGATGATGATATGATGATGATGATGATGGTAAAAGATGTGATGGAATGGATGATGATGATGATTTATGATGATGATGATGATGAGGGTATGATGGTGAAAGAATTTAATATGAAAGAGTATGAATGATGGATTGAGGACATGATTATGTATGTGGTAATGTGAAAGTATGAGTGATGTGATTTGTGAGATGTGAGTGTGTGGTTGATGTGTTTTGATTATAATGATGTTGGTGTGATGATTGAGATGAAAGATGTGTGATGATGATTGATGATGTTTTGATGATGTGAAATGATGAAAGTGATGATATGATGTTATGTGATGATGTGCTGATTGGTTTATTTTTGTGTGTGATGATGTGATGATTATGAATGTGTGTGTGTGTATGAATTGTTGATGTGTGTGTGTTTTGATGTGATGATGTGTTAAGATGTGTGAATGGTTTATGATGTGATGTGATGTTGTGTGATTTTGATGATGAGATTGGATGATATATGTGATGTGTGTGTGGTATGATGATGATGGTTATGTGATGTGGTTTTATGTGATGGTATGATGATGATTTGGCGGGTATGGATATGGTAAAGATGTGTGTGATGTGGTGATGTGGGCGTGATGATTGTGTGGTTTTTGTGTGTGTGTGTGTGTGGGGGTTTTTGGAATGTGATGTGTGTTTTGAATGGATTGTGTGGATGTGTGTGTGTGTGTTTGGGGTGTGTGTGATGTTTTTGTTGTGTGTGTTTGTGTTGTGTGTTTTTGTGATTGTGTGTGTGTGTGTTTGGTTGTGTGGGTGTGTTTTGGAGTGTGTTGGTTTTGGGTTTTGTTGTGTGTGTGGTTGAGTGTGTGTTGGGTTTTGTGTGTGTGTTTGTGTGATATGTGGGGTTTTTGTGTTTTAATGAGTTTTTTGTGTGGTTTATATTAATTTTTTTAATTTGTTGGTTTTTGTATTGGTTTTTAGGTAGGGTTTCCCCCCCCTTTTTTTTTTTTTTTTAAAAATTTAATTTAAAAATTTATTTTTTTTTTAATTTTTTTTTTCCCAATTTTCCCCCCCCCCTTTTTTTTTTTTTAATAAAAAATTTCTTTTTTTTTTTTTTTTTTTTTTTTCTCTTTTCCCTTTTTTTGGTTTTTTTGTGTTTTTTTCCCCTTTGGGTTTTTTTCTAAAAAATGGGGTTTTTTTTTTTTTTTTTTTTTTGGGGTTTTGTTTTTTTTTTTGAAACCAAAGTTTTTTTGGGGTTTTTTTTTGTTTTTTTTTTTTTTTTTTTTTTTTTTTTTTTTTTTTTTTTTTTTTTTTTGGAAAGGTAATGGCTGTGGGAGAGGGGGCTTAGAGGGTAAGGCTTTTGGGGGGGGGGGCCCGGGCCGTGGGGGAGGGGGGGGATTCGAGGCGTATGATTCAAAAAAACATTCAATGGATTTTTTTCTTACGATGAAAACCCTCTTTTCATTAGCTTATGTATAAGGTATAACCGACCGCATACCCTTGGTATTATATGTATATAGTATATTTTATGTTATTTTTATATATATTATATATTTATTAATTTTAAATATTATATTAATTTTTAAAACCTCGAAGAGAAACTAATGGCCCCAATTTAAAACGATACATAACCTCACAAAAAACGGCTGCAAATAATAAAAAAGTGAAAAATATAAGATAGGAAATAAAGAAAAAAAGGGCGGAAAAAGAAAAGAGAAGAAAAAAGAAGAAAAGAAAAGAAAAAAATAAAAAAAACAAAAAAAAACAAAGAAAGAAACAAAAAAGATGATTCTCAGGTAAGCAAGTCCGGAGCAGTGACAAGGCCTCAGTGTTCATCTTTCGTCGACAAGATCCCGTGTTTGTGTAGCAAAAGAGCGACCTTATTCCCCGGCTGTTTCACCTGCGGAAGGGCGATTACACTCATAGATAATGATGGGGGGGCGTGGGTAGGGTGGTAAGGGGGGATTGGGTGGACGGGGGGGTTGGGCATATGATAGATAAATAGATGGATAATAGCTTGTATGAATGTTTTGTATAGATTTTTTTCGTGTTTTTTATATTTTATAATATATATTTATATAATAATATTTATTATAATTTTATATATATATAATATGAAATGCATAAATACATTTTGTTATTTTTTTACATATATATACTACTTGTTATATACATATAACATGGTATAATGTAATTAATAATCATATATGTATCTAAAATATACAAAAATATATACATACACACATATTATACACATGATAACAATATATGATATGTATATAACAATATATGTACATTATAATCATATTATGTTAGTATATATACAATAAAAAGTATATATATAAACATTCTATGAACTATGCATGCTATGTAAAATCCCATTTCCCCGACTCCTGAACCCATCCTCCCCCCCCCCCCCCATTTCCCCGCGTCTCGCCAAATCTGTCTTGTTTCCTTCTTCAATGTCCGCCCCCCTCCAGCCATCCTCAAACCCCCCCC
>NW_023639267.1:2500-12259 GCF_015228065.2 Penaeus monodon
TAAAAATTATATATATTAAACAATAAAGTTTTGCACATTAAATTATCTTTTTATATATTTGCACTTTTTTAAATCCCCTTTGGGGGTATGAAACCATTGACGTATTCCTCACCACTGAGTGCGGGGGGCGAACGGGAGAGTTTTGAATGCCCTTTGCCTTCGTGTATGGTGCCCGTGTATGGTAACCAAAAGAAGAAAAAGGTTTTCTCAAGGATGATTTACATAGAAGGAGAGGGAAACTATATGGAAAGATTTTTTTTTTTAAAAATTTCTGATTCTACCCTAATTTTTTTTCCACGAAAACCTAACATCAGGGTCCATATGAGAAAAGGACGGCAGCGGTCTTTGTCCCCACCCTGTCCGTTCCTCAGGGAAACCCCTTTTGGACCCCCGGGGTGTTTGGCGACAAGTACACCGCCTGGCGGGGTTGCTCGATTTTTGTCTCGTTTCCGGCAAAAAAATTTCAAAATCACTGCCACTAGCTGATCCATTGGGGGTTCAACAAATTTACATGGATGTTGCGGGGTACACATTAAGGATTTTTTGGGGACCATTCGTAGGGTTTTTTGAAATTTTTTGGAAAAAATTCAAATAACGGTACTAACGGACATCAAAAAAAATTGGAACGGAAAACAACAGGGGAAGAAAAGGTTTGTCCTTGTGTCCTCAATCTCTCGCGGTAAAAGGGCCCGTCAAAAGTCGCTTTTCTTCCCCGTCTCGTCCGCGGGAATTCCCCCAAAATCTTTCGGGGAAGGGGGAAATTACTTTCCCATTGCAAGATTTGTAAAAAAAAAAAAAATAATGAAAAAAATAAAAAAATAAAAAAAAATGAAAATCCAGCACACATAAAGGGTCATCAGTACCTTAGTTTCCCTTGATAAAATTGGTAACGTTCTTTAAGGGCTTAACGTTTTGCTTTAGTGGGGTATGAGGAACAACTTTACGCCCCGGGGGTAAAGGGGAGAGGAAGAGGAATTTTGATGTCGGCCCGGCGCGATGAAGTCTTCGGAGGGTGGCCTTTTGGCGTCGTCGGGAGTACCTCTTGCCCATCCCTCCCCCAGTCCGTTGATGATTGACCGTTTGAAGAAGCGTGGGAATCATGTCTGTTATTATCTTTTTAAATACTTATAATCCACCCACAGTCTCTGCTATTCAAAATACTAAATATATTAAAAATTTAATAAATTTTCTTTGCTTTTCATATTACAAATTTGGCCTTTTTTATCCCGGTGCTCCCTGCATGACAAACGGCTGACTCTCTGCAGCGCGGTGGTCCATCGCTCCTTGACTTCGAGTCATGAGCGGGTCCAGGCTGGTCTTTCCGAAACCCCCGGGCCTCAGGGGGCGCAGGACGAAGCGCCTCGCTCCTGCCCCAGCTCTCCCGCGAGCCCAGAATACCTGGAACAAAAGGGAAGATCTCCGGAGTAAAGGGTAACAGCCAGGGGGTGAGATCTAGTAATGTAGATGGTAAAAATGGGGGCGAATTTTATTTTGTATTTATGTACATGACCATTTTTATATTTAGTCTATGGTGACTAACTGTATGCTTTTCTTTTTCTTCTTTTTTCGTCTGCTTCTTCTTCTTCTTTCTTTTTACAGAAAAGACTTACCACCCCAAGTTCATTTTCTTCCCAAATACACATTACTTCCCGCATATATGATACCTTCACACATAAAAAATATCTTGCACGAAACTCACAAGGGCTGAGTGTCTGCCGTCTGTCAGTAAATATTTCCCCGGTTATATAAACACTTGGGCGCCTGCCGCCTTCGCCCCGAGAAAACTTCCTTGATGGTCTTCAGTTGCTGACCAAAACAAACCTAAACGCAAAAAAAGAAATTGCATTTAAGCGCGTGCCTTGTTTATAAAATCAGAATCAATTTTATTTCCTTCACTATTTTTTTTTTTTTCTTATTTCACTGGATTGCCTTGCGGGAGTAAACCCAACCCTTTATCATTTTTTTTTCCAGGGAGTTCGCCATGTACTCCTAAAATTTACGCTTTCTTTTTATTTACAGCTACATTATTGCAAGCACTGTAATTTTCATAAACCTCTATTGGAAAAATTCAACTTTAAAAAGTATCATATCACGTTTGTAAACGCGTGATGTTGAATTTTAATAACTTACCTTTCATTAAGGGTGGCGAATTGCCCAAACCCGTATTTCTTCTCAAAGGGGGTTTAAAGAAAAAACCGTGGATTGGTCCTTTTTGTAAATGGCATAGAAACCTATTACGGCAGCATCGGTAAACCTAAAATAAAAAAACAGACATGAAAAAAACTCCAATTTAAATGTAGACTAATAATCACTATTCGAAACAGAGAAATCTGGTTTAATGCAATACTCTGCTCTAGATCAGTTACCTGGTGGGAAGTTTTTTGGACGACCACCGGGAAGGAAAAAAATTTCAGGGGGACGACCGGGGCCCAGCAGGCACGACCCGCAACCCCAGGCTCTCCACGACCCCGTCAGGACTTCCCCAAAAACATACCCCGGTATTTTTACTCTCTTATCTGTAATGAGGAGAGTTTGTTTCTTTCTCTCACACTTATAGCACACTGTTCTAGCTATATCCGCATGCTAGAAAAACAACAAACCCTTGCAATTAAAGCTCTGAACTGCTCATTCACACTAACAGCAATACATTTTCAGGCAAACCACTCACTAAACCCACAATTTCGGTATCTGGAAATTACCTATGAACATCTTAAGCCGGAAGTCACCTCAGGAGAAAAAATATGATCGCGGATATTTTTTTTAATGCGACTCAGCAAAATGATAATAAATTGATGATATACCGATACTGATATTGATACTAAAAACTGATATTGATATTGGTGCCGATACTGGGGACCGGTTCTGATACTGATAAAAATAATGATAAGTAAATAACAAAATCAAAGTAAAAATGATCTTGCAAGATAATCAAATTATGCAGTACTGCTACGGAGTCTTATAAACAAATACAAAACCCAACTCAGCTGCTCTTTTTTGCTAACTTTTAGTCTATCTCACGTTAATACTTGTCACAAACATCAGCACTATATTTTATATATATATATATATATAATATATATATATATATATATTTTAAATATATATATATCATAATATTATACATATAATATATATATATATATATATATATATTTTATATTTTATATTATATATGAGATTTCCTCTGTATGTCCTTAGTATAAAACCCAAACAATAAAAAAAGGAAAGCATCATGCTTAAAATACAAAATAACAGTTTTCCGTAACTCAATGACAGAACATTCACCACTTAACGAATTTTACCGGGGTACAGTTTTCAAAGCTCTACTCTGGTACTCAAGGAGCTGTAGTTTCCCTCCTAGTGCTGTGACAGGGCTGAGTCCTTCTCAGTTTTAGGTGGAGGGACTTCCCCCAGCTAAGGGAGGGCTAGATGCAGTGACTATCATTTTTAAGTATAGAGATATTTGAATATTAAAGCAATGCTCAGTAGGGGGGCTTTAACGATGTGTAATATAGAGTAAATAAAAAATAGAAAAGATTATGGCATATTTACTCATTCTGTCACCATCATGTGCATGAGAGAGCATTTTTCATTAGCCGTTGACAGTCATGCTATTCCCCATCAAAGTGAACAGTCGATGTATAAACAACGGGAATAATGAGGATGATCCCATTGAAAATAGCTCTTTGATAATGAAGATGATAGTGTTGCGATGGCAATAATACAGTTGCAGTTACAGTAGTAATAATGATAATGATGACAATAATGAAAATAATGGTTATGATGGTGAAAAAAATAAATGATTTTAATCATAAGAAAAAGAAGGCCCATGAAAAAGAAAAAAAGAGAAAGAAGGCTGAGGAACTACAGACAAACAAATAGCAGAAATGAGCGTAGCAAAATATAGGTTTTGTGTCGTCCGATTTCGAACCATTAAAGGGCCCAGCCACCATGAAGACCGTGAGCCGGATTTCCTGTGCTGGTGCGACCACTCGTCCTTCAGGCTAATAATACTATTATAAGGATATATCTGCACCCTACATTCTTCTACATGTCTTCCAAGGTAGCCTATATCTTTTACACTCTATGACACCCTAGAGTCTGATACAGGTCCTCTACGGCATCCGAAGTCTGATACGAGTCCTCCACGGCGTCTAAACATCTACGGTACTTCCCGTCTCCTACGGAAATTTACTGGGTTTACCAGTTTTTTTAGAACTCGCATTCACCTCACCTGGTAAGTTTTGCCCTGTAACAGCAATTACACTAATCTAGACAAACACGCGTAGCACACTATCAGCGTGCCTGCCTGGGACCGCTGACCTCCCCAAACTCCCAGTGAGGCTTTTAGGGCTTGAGTTCGTCCTGGCTCAAAAAAATTCCGTGGCATATCTTAAAGCGGCTGCGATTACACATTTAGCAGCTGAAAAGCTGTCGAGTGATTTCGTCTATAAACATTCTAACGTTTTTCATCTGTCTAATCATCTTTTAACGTGTCCATCCATCATTTATTATCTATTTACCTGTCGGTTGGGTAACTTCCCATCGATCTATACACCTATTAACATATTTATCTATATATCAATAAGTCCATCTACATCTACCACAAAACACACACCACACACACCACACACAAGCCACACACAAACCCCACACACACGCACGCACGCACGCACCACCGCACGCACGCACACACGCACATACACCCCAACACATTCACACACACAAACATCTATATATAGATATGTTGGGGTGTGGTTGTGTGTGTGTGTGCGTGCGTGCGTGCGTGCGTGCGTGCGTGTGTGTGTGTGTGTGTGTGTGTGTTGTGTGTGTGTGTGTGTCGTGCGTGCGTGCGTGCTGCGTGCGTGCGTGTGTGTGTGTGTGTGTGTGTGTGTGTGTGTGTGTGTGTGAGTGAGTGCGAGGGAGGGTGTGTGTGTGCGTGGGGTGTGGGGTGTGTGTGTTGGTGTGGTGTGATTTGTCGTGCCTGTACTGTATCTTTACATTAACAATACTTCTTTTAGCAGCCCTTGAAACTAAATACATACAATGAGCAGAGTGAGGATACGTCACATGTGATGCCCATTTTTTAGGGTAATTTCAGTCTTTTTGGCAACGATTATAAAAGCACCTGTTTCCAGAGCATATATCAATATATATATATATATATATTATATATATATAAAATATTATATATATATATAATATATATATATATATATGTGTGTGTTGTGGTGTGTGTGTGTGTGTGTGTGTGTGTTGTGTGGTGTGGGGTGTGTGTGCATGTATGTATGAATATAAAGTTCAAAAACTGCAGCCTTCCACATCAGTTCGGCGACGACGTGCATTGTGCTGCCGTGGATAACTAAAACAGAGAAAAGACTCCGATTCTTCATGTCCTCTCCTTCTCGCCGGATGAAAGCAAGCCCCGAGCAAGCCATGAATGCCCATATGACAGATAAGCCGGTCGCTGATAAACCATCGAGAGAGGTCAGATCTCGGCAAGGCTTTTACCCTCGTGGGGGCTGTTATTGGAAAAGTTTCCCTTGTCGCATCCACTACAAACCGGTGCCCGACTTTGGGTTTTTAGTACATGTTCTCTCTCTCTCTCTTTCTCTCCTCTTCTCCTCTCCCTCTCTTCGTCTCTCTCTCTCTCTCTCTTCTCTCGCTCTCTCTCTCTCTCTCTCTCTCTCTCTCTTTCTTTAGTGCATAAATGGTTCTTGGGGTTGAAGTTTTCTAGTAAAGGGTGCCTGGCACACTGTTTGTCCTGAATGCCATTTATTCATTTCATTGATTTATATATCAATCTACGTTACTTGATTTAACACGGGAGATGAGGTTTGGGCACGGAAAAACAAAAAGTACGGTGGCGCTCCAAAACCGATAAAGGGGCATGCATTAGGTAAAAAAAAGTATGTAAATATCGCTAAAGTAAATGCTACTTTGACACACTTCGCCGCGGGCCTTGGCTGGGGGCGACTCGATGAGTTTTCGGAACAAACCTCTGTCATCTGATGGGGAAAAACATTACTACCATGCCCTTATTTGAAAGTTTTCCACATTCGCCGTGAAAAAATGCTATAACACACACACAGTGTGCGCGCACACACCACACATATTCATATATAATATATATAATATATATATATATTATATATATTTTATAATAATATTATAATAAAATTATTGTGTGTGTGTGTGGTTGTTGTTTGTGTGTGTTTTGGGGTTTTTGTATGTGTGGGGGTGTTGTGTGTTGTGTGTGTGTGTTTTTGGTGTGTATCTATACCTTCTATTACGGCGAATATGGAAATCTTTCAAAAATGACAGGGCCAAAAACTCTTTTTTTCCCCGCATCAGAGTGACAGGGGTTTTTTGTTTTCCTGAAACTCTCTACTACAAAATTTCGGGTTATAAACCTAATGATGAATTCCCTTTGGGGAAAGGCCTTCACCTCGAGCCTATTTGCCCTGGTGGGCAACCACCCCAAGTCGTGCTGGTCCAGCCCAAAAATAGAGAAATATTACCCAAAAGGAAAACCGGGACTCTCCGTGGAAGGAACGGGGACCCTACCACGTACTCACTCCAAGACACACAACATAAAAATACAAATTTAAATATCATGCTTGAACACGGGGGCTCAAAAATGACCTACCTTAAAAAAAAAAAAAAAAAGATAAAAAAAAAGATTATATATTTTAAAATTTGTGTGGTGGTGGTTTGGGGTTGGTGGGTGTGTGTGTTTGTGTGTGGTGTGTTGTTGTGTGTGTGTGTGTGTTGTGTGTTGTTGTACGAGGCCCTGGGGGCCGAGCGGTTAGGCATCGGACTCAAATTGTCACGGGGGGCAATCTGATTTTGAGGGTTCATCACCGGGCCCCGCGTTGTTCCCTTGGGGAAAGGGAAATTCATCCGATTGCCCTCCTAGAAAACGACAAACGCCTTGAGAAGTCGAAAGCGGTGTCGTGGGGAAGTCCCGCCGTGGCACAAACCGGTTGATTAGGAAAGGGCTCCAAACAGGCAAGGGTGGACTGGTGTGTGTGTGTGTGGTTTTGTGTTTGTGTTGTGTGTGTGGGGGGTGTACGTGTCGTGTTTGTGTGTGTGTGGTGCGTGGTATGTTGTGCGTGCTGTTTTTGTGGTGTGTGTGGTGTGGTGTGTTTTTTGTTGTGTGGTGTGTGTTTTTTTTTTGGGGTTGTGTTGTGTGTGTGTGTGAGTGAGTGAGGAGTAAGTGGTGGTGAAATGGCGAGTGAGGAGTGAGTTTGAGTGTGTTGGTGTGTGTGTTTGTGTTGTGTTGTTGGGGTTTTGTTGGGGGTTGGTGTGTGTGTGTGTGTGTGTGTGTGGGTGTTGTGTGTGTGTATGTGTGTGTGCGTGCGTGCGTGCGTGCGGCGTGCGGTGTGTTGTGGTGTGTGTGTGTGTGTGTGTGTGGTGTGGTTTTGTGTGCTGCGTGCGTGCGTGCGTGCGTGCGTGTGCTGCGTGCGTGCGTATGCGTGTTGAATGCATCCAGGTAGTATATTGATATATATCCTAATTTATGAAATGAAACCGTGATCTGGGAAAAATATGGTCCGGGATAGTCCCCATACCTGCCGTTTTTTTGAAAGGATTATGAATAAAGAAAAAGATAGTTCTCTCTTTCTCATCGGGAACTTAACCAATACTTAAAATACAAACGTGTGGTGGGTGTGTGTGGGGTGTGTGTGTGTGGGGTGTGTGTGTGTGTGGTGTGTGTGTGTGTGTGTGTGTGTGTGTGTGTGTGTGTGTGTTGTGTGTGTGTGTGTGTGTGTGTGTGGGGTGTGTGTGTGTGTGTGTTTCTGTTCGACCTGCGTCATCCCAAGGGAGGTCGATGAATATCTGGCCACTGACTTGATAATGGCTGTACTTTAAAAGGACTAGGAGGGGTGTCAGTGAACAGCTGGCAATAGTAAACATGGTATTTCAGAGTTTTGTCATATTTGGTGGAAATTGGCATTTTCTAAATACCCGCCTAGACGCAGGTTGAAATCTGGCCATCCTTTCTGTTCATAAACGGTTTTGGGTGTGCGAAAGTGTGCGATTAGTATTTTATTCTTTTTCGGCAAATGCTTGAAACCGTTTTTTCTCGGAGGTAAAAGCAATCACATTTCATCAATGCCTGGTGTACCCGTTTTTCCTTTGTTTCCCAGTTTTGCACTACGTCCACTTGCATGGACTGGAGCCAACCTCATTAAAAACCACGGGTTCACCAAATAAGGGTTTTCATTTTTTTCATGTTTTCCCTGTTCTATAGTGTTTAATGTATAGCCATAAAACTGCGAATCTAAGCATTAGTTATAGATAATCTAATATGTTTTTTACGGGTTTTATGAGAAGCTTGCGGGATTGGATGGTGTGGCCGCGGGGACAGGTTTTGTAAATTCGATTACACGCCATGACAAATTTGAAATGAGCAGCGAAGAGAAATAAAAACACACGCACATCTGGTAACACCCATGTTAAAACAGTGAGTGAGCAAAATAATAGCAAGCCCTTGTTCGATAGTTTTTTGATCGTAGCGAAAAAGTAACTGCGATGCCATATGGTCCATGTGGTCAATTTGTTAGCCATATATATTTAGTATTTGACAAAACCCCATGTTTTTTTGCACAGACATTCTCATGTTCCTTTTCCGATGCTTTATTAATATTCTTCTTTCAAGTGCCCAATCCCCAAAGGACGTTGGCGATCATGGATTTCCAGATTTTCTTGGCAATTTAGAGCGGTGGTTTGCCGTTTGCCTTCCGCCCAGTGTTTTTTAATGAGTCACCTCTCTATTTACCTGGTTCTGGGATGTAAAATAAAATCAAAATGAAGATTTGGTAACCGTTTTGTTGGGGGGACCAGAATCTCTGAAAACCCGGTCGAATAGGGAGGTTGATAAGGGAATGATCATTTTAAGTATATGTTTATATATTCGTTTTGAACAAATACATATGTATATACAGTATTTTTTTTCATAATGTCCTTTAAAATGTTTATAAATGTTATGCATACACATTTACAAAACACACGCGCGGGACACACATTGTATATATCCACTTTTTCTTTATTTCACTGGACCATCTCGTCAGTCATGCAGGTACAGATCTATTTATCTGTGATTAATTTTTCCCTTCTTTCACCCTTGTTGGTCGCGAAGCATTTCAGCTGCACACTGCCGAGAAATTCCCGGGACCCCCCGGCCGCTTTCGACGACCTGCTGCGCTGTATCTCAAGGGCCCGAGGATAACGCACGGCCTGGGAAGGCCCCTGCCGTCGCCTACCTGTCTACCTATTACGTCTTCTATGGGTGTAGAGTGTAGCCATGTACCTGGACGCCCCAGTGGCCGAAATTTAAAATCCCCGGTCGAGTACGTGGGCGGTCGCTGACGGCCGGTCGAAGGGAGTCCCCCTCCCGACCACGGCGCGCGGAAGCGCAAGCCTCCTTGACTGCCAGCGGGGGATTTCTGTGACCACAAGGGTGAAGGAAGGAAAAATGAAAACACAGATAAATAGATATGTACATGCATGACTGACGAGATGGTCCGTTGCTGGGACACGGACTCCGGCCCTCGTGGTTCCGGTTTTTGATCACGCCGCGGTTAGAGCATCAGACTGAAGACTCGAGGTTCGAGTCAAACCCGGCCGGCGCGTTTGTTCCCTTGGGCAAGGAACTTCACCTCGTTGCCTACCTAGCCACTGGGTGGGCCCAAACCGCCAAGTCATGCTGGTCCCGATAAATAGAGAGAAGATTCCTAAAAGGTAACGGCCCCC
>NW_023639268.1:0-12258 GCF_015228065.2 Penaeus monodon
CACCCCCACACCATGTTAAAATTTTAAATTTTTTTAGACAAAATTGGTATTTAATCAAGGGTTATGTGCGGTAGGGCCATCGAGGGCCAAAACTTGGTAGTTGCAGCGGGAGGGCAAAAGAAGCTGAACTTTACGTTGAAAGAGGTGCGACTGCAACGAGGGTTGCCATAGCAAATCGAAATGGTAATATTTGATCCGACCGCAAGGAAATCCAATTTCGAGCCTTTTGCAAACTAAAGGAGGCCAAAGGAGCCTCTGGGTGGCAAAAAGCAAAAAAGATCGCGTGGGGCTCGCCGGCGACGGGGGGCCGGCGGGCCAGCAGGTATCTGGTGGCGGAGCTTTTGGGGCGCCATTTACGTGTGTGCAGCCACCGGGCTCTTGAGGAGCATCGCCGCGCTGCTGAGTCTTGCTTCCCCTCACAAGGCTAACCTTCCTCCATCGGCCAAACAGCAAGCCTCTCCTACAGTGTCTCGGTGTGTATCCGGCGACAGAAAAAAGCCAGACAAGTTATATTGCCTAACGCCAGGTTGGCGAGCGACCACGTAGGTCCTCCTTGTGAGGGGTCAGTGTTGTTGCTCCGTCTCTCTAAGTGCTCGAAGTGAAGACCCAGTTGAGCGCAGGGGTTTGTGTGTGGTGCAAGAGAACCACAGGCGCTGTTCTGGCCCCTCCGCCGCGCGCCGCCAACATTTTCCACCTGCCCACGCCCTGCAAGTGTTTCCTATGTCCCTCTTTTTTTCTTCCCAAACGTTGTTTTCATAAAAGAGCTATGTGGAAAGCTATGCATATCTAGTGCTCCAGCCAATCCAAACTCCAAAAGTAAAGCTAAAAGTAAAGTTCAAAGGCGAGCGGAGGGGCTCAGCGCTCCGTTGTCCATGTTGCTCCCCAGAGGCCAGTGCTGACTGCGTGTGCGAATCCTGGAAAGTTTGTCAAACCCTCTTGTTCTTCGTGAAGAACTGCGCGGAAATGTTATAAATGTCCTAATAACTGTGTATGCCAACGTATTTAAAATGTACCCTCCACTAAATTATAAAAAACCCCAAAAAACTGTACAAAAACACTTTTAAATAAACTATCTAATTAATATATCTTTCATAAACGAACTGCCAAATTAAAAATGCGAAGGAAAAATACAAATATCTACGGGTTTTCGTGATTCTAAGCCGCCTGGATATTATCAGTCTTTTTTATTTTTGTGGTTCCTGTGGAGGCCGGGAAAACAGCCCGCCGGAACAAGTGTATTTTTTGATGATGATTATTTTTGAGATTTAGCCCTCGCCGTGTACTAAGGATTTTATTTTCATTTTTCTTGGAGAGAATCGCTGCAAAGAAATTACACAAAAAGGAAGTAGAATTGGTATATAAACCTTTCCCTGTTTACTGTTTCCTCCTTTTTTTCCCAAGCTTTTAGAGTAAGATTTAGACTCCATAACAAGTGGCTAAAGACTATTGATGAAGGTACAGCTAGTTTTTCTCGGTCTCAGGTACATCGGTTTGTGGCAAAGGGAGCAGTGTAGCCAAATGTCTCGTCAAGTAAAAGTTTCAGTTCTCTTTGCCTTTGGGGAAAATTTTGAGATGATAGACATTTAAAAGAGAGGAATTCTAATAGGGTACGATTAGGTAGTATGAAATATTGGATTAGACTAGTGAGGGAATATAATGAAAATTGAAGATATAACAGTATATATTTCTTAAAAGCTTTCAATTGAGATTTTTAAAGAAATGCATTGTTATAGTTATAGGCATAGTTTAAGGGTAGAGAGTTCTAAGTATTACGAGAAGGTGGTATTAATTTATTAGTCTATTAAAAATATAAAATGTGATACATACAGAACATAATTCTTGAGCTTTGGGGAAAATTTAAGGGGTTTAAAGGGCATTCTAAAAAAAAAAAAAAAAAAGCTCCTTAGAAATTTTTGAAGATATTTATCCCTAAATTTGAAAGATAATTAGGATTGTATCGTAGCATAACAGTCTTACTCTCGAATTTTTATAGAGTAGTTCTTATAATTTTATTGATTCCAAGAAATAAATGAAGTCGAACAAAGCCAAGGGCATTAAAGAAAGTTTTTTCTAGTTGAGTTAGGGTTGCGCTTCTAGCTTTTGCTACTTTCATAGAACAAATTTCTAAACAATAAAAATCTAATCAGCTTTTATGGAGTAAAAGCAAAAAATAAAGAAAGCTATTTTTTTCCCCAAAAGTTTTTTTTCTTAACTTATTTTGATTTTTTTTAAGTAGCGTGATCCCAGGTGAAGATAAAAGGAACGGAATTTGCAAATCAGTGAAGAACTGAGTGACCGATTTTGTTTGGGTGACAAAAAAATTAAATTAACTTTCTAAGATTGCTTAACTTTTATCACTTCGTTCTGTATATATAACTCCTATTTTCTTGCTGCCGAGTCTATGTTTCCAAAAGATTAAAAAGTAAAGGAAAAATGTGTTCTCCAACCGGGTGAATAATTAACCGTTATCCGTTAATATCATACCAGTGTATAAAAGTTTATATGAAAATAGTGTCACTTTTACAGTCTAGTTTATTATAAATGTTTCACACTAAAAATATAATTTGGCAAATATCAGGTCAGTTATCTTGATAATTTTTCTCCTCATCCACCATAATATAAAAATCAAGTGGATTCCGAAATAATCTTTATGAATCAAAAGTTAATAGTCACGAAAATTATCCATAACATCACTCTTAATACAGAAAAGAACCACTAATCAACCTAAACCACTAATAGTCAGTAAGAAAAGAGAGAGAAAAAAAACAGATCCATCTAGAAATCTCGAAATCTTTGGGCCTCCAACCGCTACTTCAGCCCCCAGCCCTTTTTGGCAAAGAGCGCACAGGTACACCTAAGTCCCTTGTCTTCCCACATCTCTCACGTTATGGCTTCCCGTTCGCTCGCCAAGTGGCAAGTCGTCACTCTAGATAAGGGAACGAGAGGGGATGAATGGTTCCCCTCAGAGGATGGTACACGATGAGGATAATGAAAAAAAAAAATGAAGATAATTCCGTTGCTAGCGATATATTTATTGGATTTCGTAAACGTCGTTGAAAAAGGGGGAGTGGAGAGATTTGTGTGTTGGAGGCGATGTCGAAATTTTAGAATTGAAGTAATTAAGAGTAAATGAAGAGTGAATGATTATACGATAATCCGTGAATTTGGAGTGTGTCAAGGCTGAGGGGTTTTACTGTGAGAAAGTGATTTTATTATATATGTATCCAATTTTGACCCGAGCGTCGTCGAGTGGGGATGTTTTAAAGTATATAATTTATTTCTGGGTCTTAATGTAAGTCGAATGTTGTGCGAGGCAATTGTTTTTAACATGCGGTTTATTATATTCTTCATTTTAAACAATTTGGTATAATATCACATAATTTCGCGAAGTATGACATAAATTGTTTGATTTGCATATAGTGGAATTCTTATAAGAAATAGTTTATGTGTGAATGATTGATCATGGGAGTTTCATAAATGAGTAAAATTTTGTCTCTTAGCTTTAGTCATTTCATAAGAATAATTTCATTTGCAATTTTTTTTTCTTGTGGTACAAGCTGTCCGTAGGCCATTCAGTAATTATCTTCAAAAGGAAAACTCATTCACTCATCACATTGTAGTATCACCCTGCAGCTCATTCCCGGTAGTAGTCATCTAAAGAATGTCGAATTTCCATATAAAAAAATCATTCTATTGTTCTCTAATTATAAATTGGAACCCGTTCGGATAAATTTATAGAGTACATGGTGGTGTATAGGGTATTTTCAATACTTTAATTTTATCATTAATACACGACATAATTATAAAGCCATCATATAATAGCACATCACGTTTAAAAGGATACAGTGACGTTTACAGATACGCACCTTGGGAAAATCAATCATGCCCACTTGTATGTAAATTCATGCATTTATCACGAAGACTGAATCAGCATAAGTAAAGTGGAACTATTCGTGTCGGATCGGAAAGGTTTTCGACATGGCTCCGCGATAAACCCTTTCTCTTCCGTTTCTGCCCCTTTTCCTTCGTTCCCCCGCTTTATTGCTTTATTACCTTATGCAAAGTCCTCTCTCGCCTTCCCTCTTTCCTCTTCTCCTCTTTCCCTGCTCTCCCCCCTTCCCCAGTCTTCTCCTCCCCCATTTCCACGCGCTCCCCCAGCTCGGCCAAGTGCACTCGTGTTAAATCTGAACATGACCGGCAGAGCATCGAACCAAGGGCCGCTGCCAACTTCCGCCTCTCACTCCTCCCTCTCCCCTGCTCTCCCCTCCTCTCCCCAAAGGCCCGTCCGACGACTTGGGGTGCCAGCCAGCTCCCCCCTCCTTCCCCCTCCCCTGCCCCCCCTTCCCCTTACCTCCTGCCCATCATTCCCCTCCCCCGAGGTGCCATCGGCGTGCCATATCTCACCGGGTGAATTTATGAACTCTATTGGCTTTAATAGAGAGACTACGAGAGGAATAATTAAATCCTTGATCTTCGGGAAGGGCGAGGGGGTCGCAGGGGGGTTGGCAGTGGCACTCATTTGGCACGTCCTGGGCTATCAGGTGGCACCGATGCCTTCCCCGAGCGACCCGAGCGCCACCCTCTACCCCACATGAACCTCTCGGCTCAAACCAGCTGTCTGCATTTGAAAAGATGATTCACTTTGCCATTCAAAATACCCCAGTAGGCAGGGGGGGTTTAAAGCACAGTGGAATTCAGCTCATTCGTCTTACCGGGTTCAGGGGTGGTTGTTCAGTAAGACTTTATACCCATAATTACTTGACATATAAGATTTTTTTTATCATTTACGCTTAGAATGCGGAATCTAGTTTAGAATTTTGGATTTTTGAAGCAAATTTTTTGCTTCTGTTATAGCCAGTAACTAACATTTAGTCAAAAGATAAACCCTTCGTTTTAATATCAGACTGAAAATAAATGGACACAAGAGGTACACAGTTTAAGAATTCCCATGATCTGTTATGTTCATGTCAATATCCCAGTTAGCATCTTAAGAGAAAATAACATATATCCGGAACAATGTTCACTGGAATGCAGTACAGATGTTACACACTTGTGATACCACACAGCCTAAGTCGTAAACCTATTTTTATTCAGTTAATGTAACTTTATTTTCCTGTAGTTACTCCAACTTCCTCCTGCTTGGTACATGCTAGATAAAAAAAAAAAAGATAAATCCCTCTATACCAAATAAAAGTATTATATATATACACCAGAGCCTTGAACGATAATATAATTTGTTATCAGTAAATTCCACAAGCTTTGTACACACTCTTTATTTACTCCCACAAAACGGGAAAATTAGAGTGTGAGTGTAGGCGTAGGTGTAAGGTCCTGGCCCATATAAACTACCTCGCCCACGCTGACACAGTAGGAAATTTTCCCCCCACGAAAAGAGAGCGAGGCGTGCTGACTCGTGACAGACCACAAATAACCCAAGTAAGAACTTTAAACACCCACATCCACCTACATCTTCCCTTTATTCGCACAGCTTTTCCCTCTATTTTCGCACATATCTTCGTTGTGGATCTTTTTTATCCTGGATGCAAGCTTTGAATTTTTCTTACGACAGTCTCTTACTTCAGTTAAGATTATGATGATGATAGAATCAAGTTTTATTTGGGGTAATTAAAGAGGGGAAATTGGGTGGTTCAAGAGAGTAAAAAAAAGATTTTTAAAAAGGTATATGCTTTCTGCCCCTTATGGTATTTCAATATCTAAAGAAATATGAAAAGAATATACACACACACCACACAGATGTGTATGTATATTATATATATAAAATATATATATATATATATATATATATATATATATATATAAAAAATATATATATATATATATATTTTATATACATATATATATATATATATATATATATATATATATATATATATATTAATTCATATATATATATATAATATTATATAAAATATTAATATATATTTATTTTATATATATTATATTATATATATATATATATACATTATATATAATATTTTATTTTATATATTATAACAAACATATTATTATATTAATATATATTATATCATATATATATATATATATTATATATCTATATATATATTTAATAAAAATATATTTTATATATATATATTATTATATTTTAATAATATATATAAAATTATATATTATACTCTTAAAATATATCTATATCTATTTATTATATATATATTCTATATATATATATATATATATAAAATATATATATATATATATACATACACATCTGTGTGTGTGTGTGTGTATATTCTTTTTCATTTTTCCCTTTAGATATTGAAATACCAAAAGAGGGCAGAAAGCATATACCTTTTTAAAAATCTTATTTTACTCTCTTGACCACCCAATTTCCCTCTTTAATTATCCCGATATACTTGATTCTATCATCATCATAATTTTAACTGAGTAATGAGACATGTCGTAAGATAAATCAAAGCTTGCATCCAGGATAAAAAAGATCCACAACGAAGATATTGCGAATAAGGGAAAACTGTGCGAATAAAGGGAAGATGTGGGTGGTGTGGGTGTTTAAAGTTTTTAAACTTGGGTTATTTGTGGTCTGTCACGAGTCAGCACGCCCTCGCTCTCTCTTCGTGGGCGGAACTTTCCTACTGTGTCAGCTTTGGGCGAGGTAGTTTATATGGGCCAGGACCTTACACCTACGCCTCACCCCACACTCTAAGTTTCCGTGTGTGGGAGTGTTTAAAGATGTGTACAAAGCTTTGGAATTTATCTGATAACAAATTATATTATCGTTCAAGGTCTCTGGTGTATATATATAATTACTTTTATGTGGTATAGAGGGATTTATCTTTTTTTCTTTTATCTAGCATGTACCAAGGCAGGAGGGAAGTTGGAGTTAACTACAGGAAAAATAAAGTTACATTTAACTGAATAAAAATAGGTTTACGACTTAGGCTGTGTGGTATCACAAGTGTGTAACATCTGTACTGCATTCCAGTGAACATTGTTCCTGGATATAGTTATTTTCTCTTAAAGATGCAAACTAGATATTGACATGAACATAACAGATCAGGGGAAATTTTTAAAACTGTGTACCCTTGTGTCCATTTATTTTCAGTCTGATATTAAACGAATGGTTATCTTTTTGACTAAATGGTAGTTACTGGCTATAACAGAAGCAAAAAGTGCTTCAAAAATCCAAAATTCTAAACTAGATTCCGCTTTCTTTAAGCGAAAATGATCAAAAATCTTATATGCCCAAGTAATTATGGGTAAAAAGTCTTACTGAAAAACTCCCTGAACCCGGTAAGACGAATGAGCTAAATCCACTGTGCATAAACCTCCCCTGCCTACTGGGGTATTTTGAATGGCCCAAAGTGAATCATTTTTTCTATGCAGACAGCTGGTTTGAGCCGAGGGGTTTTCATGTGGGGTAGAGGGTGGCGCTCGGGTCGCTGGGGGAAGGCATGGGTGCCACCTGATGCCCCAGACGTGCCAAATGAGTGCCACTGCCAAACCCCCCCCTGCGACCCCCTCGCCCTTCCGAAGATCAAGGATTCTACATTCATTCCCTCTCGTATCCTCTATTAAAGCCAATAGAGTTCATAAATTCACCCGGTGAGATATGGCACGCCGATGGCACCTCGGGGAGGGAATGATGGGCAGGAGGTAAGGGAAGGGGGGGCAGGGAGGGGAAGGGAGGGGGGAGCTGGCTGGCACCCCCAAGTCGTACGGACGGGCCGTTGGGAGAGGAGGGGAGAGCAGGGGAGAGGGGGAGTGAGAGGCGGAAGTTGCAGCGGCCCTTGGTTCGATGCTCTGCCGGTCATGTTCAGATTTAACACGAGTGGCACTTGGCCGAGCTGGGGGAGCGCGTGGAAATGGGGGGGGAGAAACTGGGAAGGGGGAGAGCAGGGAAAGAGAGAAGAGGAAAGAGGGAAGGCGAGAGAGGACTTTGCATAAGGAAATAAAGCAAAAAAGCGGGGGAACGAAGGAAAAGGGGCAAAAAGGGAAAAAGCAAGGGTATCGCGGACCCCATGTCGAAACCATCCGATCCGACCGAATAGTTCCACTTTACTTATGCTGATTCAGTCTTCGTGAAAATGCATAATTTTACATACAAGTGGTGCATGATTGATGTTCAAGGTGCGTATCTGTAAACGTCACTGTATCCTTTTAAACGTGTTTGTGCTATTATTGATGGCTTTATAATTATGTCGTGTTTTAAATGATAAAATTAAAGTATTGAAATACCCTATACACCACCATGTACTCTATGAATTATCCGAACAGTTCCAATTTATAATTAGAAAACAATAGAATGATTGTTTTATATGGAAATTCGACATTCTTTAGATAAACTACTACCGGGAATGAGCTCCCATGGTGATACTACAATGTGATGAGTGAATGAGATTTCCTTTTGAAGATAATTACTGAATGGCCTACGGACACTTGTACCAGAAAAAAAAATTGCAAATAAAATTATTTTATGAAATGACTAAAGCTAAGAGACATAATTTACTCACTTATGAACTCCCATGATCAATCATTCACACATAAACTATTTCTTATAATGAAATTTCCCCTATATGCAAATCAAACAATTTATCTATACTTCGCGAATTATGTGATATTATACCAATTGTTTTAAAATGAAGAATATAATAAAACCCCATGTTTTTAACAATTGCCTCCCCACAACATTCGACTTACTTAAGACCCAGAAAAAAATTATATACTTAATACATCACACTCGACGACGCTCGGATCAAAATTGGATACATATATAATAAAATCACTTTCTCACGTAAAACCCATCAGCCTTGACACACTCCATAAATTTACGGATTATCGTATAATCATTCACTCTTCTTTACTCTTAATTACTTCAATTCTAAATTTCGACATCGCCTCCAACACACAAATCTCTCCCTCCCCCTTTTTTAACGACGTTTACGAAAACCAAAAAAATATATCGCTATGCAACGGAATTATCTTCATTTTTTTTTTCATTATCCTCATCGTGTACCATCCTCTGAGGGGAACCATTCATCCCCTCTCGTTCCCTTATCTTTGAGTGACGACTTGCCACTTGCGAGCGAACGGGAAGCCATAACGGGGAGAGATGTGGGAAGACAAGGCACTTAGGTGTACCTGTGCCTCTTTGCCAAAGGACTTGCGGCTGAAGTAGCGGTTGGAGGCAATGATTTCGGATTTCCCAGATGGATCTGTTTTTTTTCTCTCTCTTTTCTTACTGATATTAGTGGTTTAAGGTTGATTAGTGGTTTCTTTTCGTATTAAGAGTGATGTTATGGATAATTTTTGTGACTATTAACTTTTGATTCATAAAGATTATTTCGATCCACTTGATTTTTATTATGGTGGATGAGAGAATAATTATCAAGATAACTGACCTGATTATTTGCCAAATTATATATTTTAGTGTGAAACATTTATAATAAACTAGACTGTATAAATGTGACACTATTTTCATATAACTTTTATACCTGGTATGAAAATTTAAAGGATAACGGTTAATTATTCCCGGTTGGAGAACCATTTTTCCTTTTCTTTTTCTTTTTGGAAACATAGACTCGGCAGCAAGAAACATAGGAGTGTATATATACAGAACGAAGATGATAAAGTTAAGGGAAACTTAGAAATGTTTTAAATTTATTTTTGTCACAAGCAAATCGGTCACTCAGTTCTTTCACTGATTTGCAATTCCGTTCCTTTTATCTTCACCTGGGATCACGCTACTTAAAAAAAAACAAATAAGTAAAGAAAATAACTTTTGAAAAAAAATAGCTTTCTTTATTTCTTGCTTTTACTCCATAAACGCTGATTAGATTATATTGTTTAGAAATTTGTTCTATGAAAGTAGCAAAAGCTAGAATCGCAACCCTAACTCAACCTAGAAAAACTTTCTTTAATGCCTTGGCTTGTTCGACTTCATTTATTTCTTGGAATCAAAAAAAATTATAAGAACTACTCTATAAAAAATTTGAGTAAGACTGTTATGCTACGATACAATCCTAATTATCTTTCACTTTAGGGATAAATATCTTCAAAATTTCTAAGGAGCTTTTTTTTTTTTTTTAGAAAGCCTTAACCCTTAAATTTCCTCAAAACTCAAGAATTTTTGTTCTGTATGTATCACATTTTATATTTTCTAATAGACTAAAAACTAATACCACCTTCTCGTAATATACTTAGAACTCCTACCCTTAAAATATGCCTATAACTATAACAATGCATTTCTTTAAATCTCAATTGAAAGCTTTAAGAAATATATACTGTTATATCTTCAATATCATTATATTCCCTCACTAGTCTAATCCAAAATTTCATACTACCTAATCGTACATATTTAGAATTCCTCTCTTTTAAATGTCTATCATCTCAAAATTTCCTCAAAGGCAAAGAGAACTGAAACTTTTACTTGACGAGACATTTGGCTACACTGCTCCCTTTGCCACAAACCGATTACCTGAGACCGAGATAACTAGCTGTAACCCTTTATCAATAGTCTTTAGCCACTTGTTATGGGGTCTAAATCTTACTCTAAAACTTTGAAAAGAAGGAGGAAACAGTAACAGGGAAAGGTTATATACCATTCTACTTCCTTTTTGTGTATTACTTTGCAGCGATTCTCTCCAAAAAAAATGAAATAAATCCTTAGTACACGGCGAGACTAAATCTCAAAAATAATCACTCATTCAAAAAAAATCACTTGTTCCGGGGGCTGTTCCTGGGCTCCACAGGAACCACAAAAATAAACAGACTGATAATATCCAGGGGGCTTAGAATCACGAACCAGTAGATATTTGTATTTTTCCTTCGCATTTTTAATTTGGCAGTTCGTTTTATGAAAGATATTATCTAATTAGATAGTTTTTTTAAATGTGTTTTTGTAAGTTTTTGGGGTTTTTTATATTTAGTGGGATACATTTTAAATACGTTGGGATACACAGTTATTAGGACATTTATAACATTTCCGCGCAGTTCTTCACGAAGACAAGAGGTTAGACAAGACTTTCCAGGATTTGCACACGCAGTCAGCACTGGCCTCTGTGAGCAACATGGACAACGGAGCGCTGAGCCCCTCCGCTCGCCTTTGAACTTTACTTTTAGCTTTAAATTTTGGAGTTTTGGGTTGGCTGGAGCACTAGATATGCATAGCTTTTCCCACTAGCCCCTTTTATGAAAAAAACGTTTTGGAAGAACAAAGAGGACAAAAGGAACACTTGCAGGGCGCTGGGCAGGTGGAAGTGTTGGCGGGGCGCGGCGGAGGGGCCAGAACAGCGCCCTGTGGTTCTCTTGCACCACACCACACCCTGCGCTCACGGGTCTTCACTTCGACACTTAGAGAGACGGAGCACAACACTGACCGCTCACAAGGAGGACCTACGTGGTCGCTCGCCAACCTGGCGCTTAGGCAAATAACTTTGTCTGGCTTTGTTCTGTCGCCGATACACCCGAGACACTGTAGGAGAGGCTTGCTGTTTGGCCGATCGGAGGAAGGTTAGCCTTGTGAGGGGACAAGACTCAGCAGCGCGGCGACTGCTCCTCAAGAGCCCGGTTGGCCCGCACCCACGTAAATGGCGCCCCAAAAGCTCCGCCACCAGATACCTGCTGGCCCGCCGGCCCGCCGTCGCCGGCGAGCCCCAACGCGATTTTTTTTTTGCTTTCTGCCCACCCAAAGATGGCTCCTTTGGCCTCCTTTAGTTTGCAAAAAGGGTCGAAGTTGGATTTCCTTGCGGTCGGATCAAATATTACCATTTCGATCTTGCTATAGGCAACTCCCTCGCTCCTCGGGGCAGTCGCACTCCATCTTTACCATACAGTAAAGTAGTCGAGACTTCTTGGTTGCCTACCCTTACACCCCAAGCTCGCAACCTACCATAGTCTTGTAGGGCCCATCGATCGGGCCCCTACACGCATACATACACACACGCATATGGATTAACACATATACACCGCATACACCATGTGTGTGTGTGCGTGTGTGTGTGTATTGTATGGGTTTTTATATATATATTATATATATATATTATAATTATACATGTTGTGTGTGTTCTATTGTGGATGTATTACCATACCCACACACACACACACCACACACACACACACACACACACACACACACACACACAGATACTGCTTCTGAAGAAAGGAAAGGCTACGAGATCAAATGACGCACGCAGTAAACCAGGTAAAATGGGTCTCCTGAGTGCACGTAACGATCGTTCAGGCAAATGTTTTTTAAGTCTTTTT
>NW_023639269.1:0-12256 GCF_015228065.2 Penaeus monodon
TAATGTATTACTTTATAATGATTATTTTAACAATTATACTACTATAAAAATTAATATAATAATAATAATAATAATAATAATATAATAATATAATATAATATATAATAAAATAAATAATAATAAAATATATAATATAATAATAATAATATATATAATATAAATTAAATAATAATTATATATAATATAATATTAATTAATGATAATAATTGATAATAATTATCATTATATCTAATATTCTAATCATTATTGTCATGTTAAAAATTCGGTTATTTTATTATCTTAATAATTCATTCATAATTATGACCATTATTAAAAACTCATTTTGGATCTACTCTAAACGTTATATTTTAGGATTTCTCCCTTTTTCGACTTTTGATTTTTTTCTTTTATTTTTTCTTTATTATTCATATCATCATATCTTTATCATCATTATTATCATGATTATCATCATTATTATTATCATCATCATTAATTCATTATTATTCATTATCATTATAATTATATATTATTATCATATTATTAACATCATTATCAATAATTATCAATTAATAACAATTAATTTATTATAAATATAATTTTAATCATATATAATAATAACTATTAATAATATTTATAACATTATTAATAAAATATAAATTTATAATATAATTAATAATTTTATTAACAATTATAACTTCCATTATTATAATTATACTTATTTTTAAATTATTATTATATTAAAGTAATATATTTTATGCAATAATATAATATTAATATAATAATATAATAATTAATATTATAATATACTATAATATAATAATTATATATATACATAATAATAATATGCATAATATAAACATAATATACATAATAATAATAATATACATAATATAAAATATAATAATAATAATAATAAAATATATAATAATATCAATTACAAATTCTTTTAATTCTAATTTACATATTGTCATGATTAATATAATATGTAATTATACATTATACCTAATAATTCAGAATTTCCAAATTAAAACTCATTTATTCTCAAAAGCTTATTTGCTAGATTTTAGCTTTTTTAATTTGGTTTTTTCCCTTTACTTTTTTTTATATTGAATAATTGAAAATCATTTGATCTTATATCATTATTATTTTCATCAATTATCTATTATCATCATTATTCATCTTATTCATTATTGCAATTATTATCATCAATATTTCAATAATTATAATCATTATTATTGCAATTCGTTGCAGTTATAATATATATTTTTGACATCTATACTAATATACAACTACAATAATAATATAATAACATGATAATTGAGCATACTTGCCGTTTATAATCATAATTTATATCATTATTTTAATTATATCGTTATTACTGTGAATTATTACTTGTTTGATAATGATTATTGTTACAATTATACTACCTAAAAGAATAATAATGATAAAATAACAATAATGACTATTTTAACAATATATTAACAATTCGTAATTTATGAATACATTAATAACTATTATTATTAGTTATTGTTATTAATTTACAGTTCATAATAATTTTTGGCAATACTACTAATAATTAAAGTAATAATAATAATAATAATATAATAATATAATAATACTAATAATTAGAGTAATATAATATTAATAATAATAATAATAATATTAATTACAATAATAATATTAATAATAGTGAATAATAATGATAATAATGATAATAATAATATAATAGTAAATGTATATTTAATAATCGATCAAATGTTATCCCATTCTCTTATTCTCACTTTTATCATCAGTATTGTCATGATTAAATAAGAAGTTCCGGTAATTATTATCATTATTACCCTAATACTTGCCAGAATCATCAATGAATGGAAAAACGTCATTTGAGTCTACTCTCAAAAGAGCTATATTTCCGCTAGGATTTTGCCGCTTTTTCCGACTTTTGGGATTTTTTTTCTTTTACCTTTTTATTATATATGGACAACAATTCCCTTTATTATCTCTTATTATCATGATTATCATCATTTTATCGTTATCCTCATCATTATCAATCATTATCATCATCATTAATCATCATTAATTGCCATTATTATCCTCATTATTGCAAATAATTTACATTATTATTGCAATTATTGCAGTTATAATATATATTTTTACATCTATACTATAACAACTACAATAATAATAGTAATAGGAGTATCAATGAATAATAACAATACTAACGTTTATAATCATAATTTTATATCATTATTTTAATTAATAATCGTTTTTACTGTAAGATTAATTACTGTTTATAAAATGATTATTTTTACAATTATACTTAACCAGTAAAAGAGAATAATAATGATAATAATAACAATGATATGACTATTATTTAACAATATTTATAACAATTCCGTCTTATTATAATTATACTTATTATTATTATTATTGTTTATCATTACAAGTTATAATAATTTTTTTGGGGGGGGCAATAATACTACTAATTAAAGTAATAATAATAATAATAATATATAATCGATTAATAATAATAGATTAATAATAGATAATAATTAAAATAATAATATCATAATCATATTATAATAATAATATGATAATAATGATAATAATGATAATAAATGATAATAATAATGATAATATATAATAATAGATAATAAATCATCAAAATGTTATCTCAAATCCTCTTTATTCTCACTTTATCCTCATTATTGTCATGATTAATAGAATTCAGGTAATATATTATCATTATTACCCTAATAAATTGCCAGGAATCTCATCACAATGAATGGAAACAAAACGTTCATTTGGAGTCTACTCTCAAAAGTCTAATATTTTCGCAGATTTTGCAGCTTTTTCGATTTTGGGATTTTTTTTTTTTACCTTTTTTTATTATATATGGACACAATCCTGTTCATTATCATCATTATTATAACTGATTATCATCAGTATTATCGTTATCATCATCATTATCATCATTACATTCATATATCATGCCTCTTTATCATCATTATTGCAATTATTATCATCATTATTTGCAATAATTATCATTATTATTGCAAATTATGCCGTATACATATATATTCTTACATCTATACTAATAACAACTACAATATAATATAAAATAACAATGATAATAACAATAATCAACTTTTTTATAATCTAATTTATATCATTATTTTATTAATATCGTATTACTGTAATTATTAGCTGTTGATATATGATTATTTTACAATTACTACTACAGTAAAAAAATAATAATGATAATAATAACAATAATGATATTATTAACAATATTTAACATTCGTGTATTATTATAATATATTAGCTTCTTATTATTATTATTGTTCTTATACCGTTATAATATATTTTTTGGCACATAATAAATAATAATTAAATAATAATAATAATAATGAATAATAGATAATAATAATATAATGAATAATAATAATAATATAATATAATAATAATATAATAATAATAATAATTATAATATAAATAATGAATAATAAATGATAATAATGATAATAATGAAAATTAATATGATAATTATAATAATCCTTAATAATCATCAAATGTTATCAAGATTTCTCTTTATTCTCACTTTTTATCATCATTTTGTCATGAATTAATATTAATTCAGGTAATTATTATCATTTACCGCTAATAATTGCCGAATCATCAAATGAAGGAAAAAACGTCATTTGAGTCTACTCTCAAAGCTATATTTCGCAGATTTTGCGCTTTTTTCGACTTTTGGATTTTTTTCTGTTTACCTTTTGTATTATATCATGGACACAATTCCTGTTGATTATCATCATTATTTCATGTTATCATCATTATTATCGTTATCATCCTCATTATCATCATTATCATCATTATCATCATTATCATCATCATTATCATTCATTATTGGGGCAATTATTATCATCATTATTGGCAGTACTTATCATTATTATTGGCAATTATTGCAGTTATAATATATATTTGTACAGTCTATACTAATAACAACTACAATAAAATAGTTAATAACGAATGATAAATAACAATAATAACGTTTTTAATGAAATCATAATTTATTCATTTATTTTAATTAATATCGTTATTAATGTAATTATTACTGTTATAATGATTATTTTTACATATTATTACTACTCAGTAAAAAGAATAATAATATAATAATAACAATATGGATATTTAGATTAACAATATTATAACAATTCGTTATATTATAGAATTAGTACTTATTATTATATTATTGTTATTTTACAGTTATCAATATATTTTTGTGTGGCAATAATAGCTAATAATGTAAAGTAATAATAATTAATAATAATAATAATAAGAATAATAATAATAATCTTAATAATAAATAATAAATAGTAATAAAATGATAATTAATTATACTAATATAATATAATAATGAATAATAATGATAATAATGGATATAATAATGATAATAGTAAATAATATATAATAATCATCGAAATGTTATCATAATTCTCTTTATTTCTCACTTTTATCATCATTATTGTCATGATTAATAAATTCAGGTAATTTATTATCATTATACCCTAATAATTGCGCAGAATATCAAAATGAAATGGAAATAAACTTCATTTTGGAGTCTACTCTCAAAAGTCTATATTTCGCTAGATTTTTGCCAGCTTTTTCGTCACTTTTGGATTTTTGTTTCTTTTAAACCTTTTTTTATTATATTATGGTACATAAAATTCCTGTTTATTACATTATTAGCATGATTGATCATCATTATTTCGTTATCATCATCATTATCTCATTATGCATCATATTCCCCATGCCTCTTATCATCATTATTGCAATTTGATTCATCATTCTTGTGGCAATAATTAATCATTATTTTTGCAATTATGCAGTATAATATATATTTTATACATCTATACTAATAACAACTTACAATAATAATAGTAAATTAACAATGATAATCACAATAGATAACGTTTTTTATAGAATCATAATTTATATCATTATTTTAAAGTTAATACGTTATTATGTAAATTATTACTGTTATAATTGATTAATTTTACAATTATACTACCAGTAGAAAGAATAATAATGATGAATAATAGACAATAATGATATTATTAACAATATTATAGACGTAATTCGTATTATTATAATTATACTTATTACATTTTATTATTGTTATTATTAGCAGTTTGTAATATATTTTTTGCATAATACTAAATAATTAAAGTAATATAATAATAATAATAATTAATAATAATGAATAATATAATAATAATAAGTAATCTTAATAATTAATAATAATAATAATTATAATAATATATAATGATAATAATGATAATAATGATAATAATTATATAAAATGATATAGTAATAATATTAACAATCATCAAATTTATCCAAATTCTCTGTTTTCTCACGTTTATCATCATTATTGTCATGATTAATAGTATATTCAGTAATTATTATCATTATTACCCTACTGATTGTCCAGAATCATCAAATTAATGACAAAACGTCATTTTGGAGTCTACTTCTCAAAAGGCTATATTTCGCTAGATTTTGCCGGCTTTTTACACCGGGGGGGGACTTTTGGGTTTTTGTTCTTTTAACTTTTTTTATTATATATGGACGCACAATTCCTGTTATATCATCATTATTATCATGATTATCATCATAATTATCGTTTTACATCTCATTATCATCATTTGCATCATTTACCTCATCATGTACATCATTATTGCATTATTATCATCATTATTCAATACATTTATCATCATTATTGCAATATTGCGCGGTTATAAATATATATGCTTTACATCTATGCTAATAACAACTGACAATATAATAGTAATAACATGATAATTAACAATAATAGACGTTTTTTATAATCATAGTTTTTCATTAGTTTAATTAATATCGTTTATTACTGGGATATTAATTACTGTTATAGAAGATGCTGTATTTTTACAATTATACTACTAGTAAATAGAATATTAATGATCATGAATAATACAAATATGGATTTTAGTAACAAGTTATAACAATTCGTATTATTATAATTAGACTTATTATTATTAGTATTTGTTATTATTACAGTTATAATATAGTTTTTTTTGCAATAATACTGAATAATTAAAGTATTAATAGATAATACTTAATAATACTAAGTAAATAACTAATAATATAATACTAATCGATTAATAATAAATAATCATAATATATAATATAATAAATTATATATATAAATGATACATAATGATAAGAGATGCTACGATACTGATAATTGATAAGTAAAAACAAAAGGTGTACTAATGACTAATAGTAATAATATTTAATAATCATCCAAATGTTATCGCAAAATTCTCTTTATTCTCACTTTTATCATCATTATTGTCATGATTAATAGAATTCAGGTAGTATTGATTATCATTATTACCCTAATAATTGCCAAATCATCAAATGAATGGAAAAAACGTCATTTTGGAAGTCTATCTCAAAAGGCTATATTTCGCTAGATTTTGCCGCTTTTTCGCTTTGGTATTTTTTTTTCTTTTTACCTTTTTATTATATATGGATCACAATTCCTGTTATTATCATCATTATTATCATGATTATCACATTATTATACGTTATCATCATCATTATCATCATTATCATCATTATCATCATCCTTATCATCATTATTGCAATTATTATCATCATTATTGCAATATTATCATTACTTATTGGGCAATTATTTGCAGTGTGTAAATATATAGTTTTTAACATCTATACTAATACAACTTACAAGAATAGATAGTAATAAACAAGATAATAACAATAATAACGTTTTTTATAATCATAATTTATATCATTAATTTTAATTAATATCGTTATTACTGTAATTATTACTGTTATAAGTGATTATTTTTACAATTATACTACCAGTAAAAAGAATAATAAGTGAATTAATAATACCAATAATGATATTATTTAACAATATTATAGACATTCGTATTATTTAATTATACTTTATTATTATTTTGTTATTATTATTACGTTATAATATATTTTTTGGCGAATATATAATAATTCAAGAGTAATAATAATATAATAATAATAATAAATAATAATAAGATAATCATAATGATATATAAGAATAATAATAATAATATAATAATTATATATAATATAATGATCATAAATGATGATAAATAGATAATAATGATAATAATAATGCTGACTAGTAATAATATTAGATAATCCGATCAAATGTTAATCCACATTCTCTTAGTTTCTCACTTTTAGTCATCATTTATGTCATGATTGAATATAATTCAGGTAATTATTATCATTATTACCCTAATAATTGCCATAGAATCATCAAATGAATGGTGAAAAAACGTCATTTTGGAGTCTACTCTCACAAAGGCTATATTTTCGCTAGATTTTTGCCGCGTTTTTTCGACGTTTGGGATTTTTTTTTCTTTTCGGGCTTTTTTATTATATATGGACACAATTTCCTGTTTTATTATCATCATTATTTTATCATGTTACATCACATTATTATCGTTATCATCATCATTAGCATCATTATCATCATTATCAGCCATCATTATCATTATTTTGGCAATTATTATCATCATTATTGCATATTATCATTAGTATTGGCAATTATTGCAGTTATAATATATATTTTTTTCACAACTCTATACTAATAACGACTACAATAATAATAGTAATAAACAATATAATAACGAATAATAACGTTTTTATAATCATAATTTATATCATTATTTTATTAATTATCGTTATATGTAATTAATTTACTGTTATAATGTTATTTTATACAATTATACTACCAGTAAAGAGAATAATAATGATAATAATAACAAATGAATATTATTAAAATATTATAACAATTTCGTATTACATTATAATTATACTTTTATTATTATTATTGTTTTATTACAGTTATAATATATTTTTTGGCAATAATACTAATAATTAAAGTAATAATAATTGACATCTGATAATATAATAATAATAAATAATAATAATGAATATATAATACTAATAATAATACTAATAATCATAACGTAATAATATAATCATAATAATGAAATAATGATATAATGATAATAATGAAATAGTAAATGATAAAGTAAATACATTAATAATCCCAAATGTTTATCCGAACATCTCTTATTCTCACTTTTATCATCATTATTGTCATGATTAATAGAATTCAGGTATTATTATCATTATTGACCGCCTAATAATTGGCCAGAATCATCAATGTAATGAAAAAAAACGTCATTTTGGGAAGTCTACTGCTCATGAACGGCTATATTTTCGCGCTAGAGTTTGCCGCTTTTTTCGCTTTGGGCATTTTTTTTCTTTACCTTTTTTATTAGATATGGACACAATTCCTCCTGTTATTATCATCATTATTATCATGGATTATCATCCTTATTATCGTTATCATCATCATTATCAACATTATCATCATTACTCATCATCATATCATCATATTGCAATTATTATCATCAGTATGCAATAATATCATTATTATTGCAATTATTGCAGTTTATATATATATTTTTTTTACATCTTACAATAACAAAACTACAATAATTAATAGTAATAACAATGATAATAACAATACTGAACGTTTTTTATAATGCAAATTAAGTATCATTATTTTAATTAATATCCGTTATTTTACTGTAATTATTACTGTTAGAATGGAATTTATTTTTACATTGTACTACCAGGAAAAGAATAATAATTGATAATAATAACAATAATGATATTTTCATACATATTATCAACAATTCGTATTATATATAATTATACTTATTATTATTATTGAATTGTGATAATACAGTTATAATATATTTTATTTTGGCAATAATACTAATAATTAAAGTATAATAATAATATAATAATAATAATAATAATAATAGCAATCATAATAATACTATAATAATAATAATGAATAATAATAATGATAATAATGATATAATGATAATCATGATAATAATAAGGATAATTAGTAATAATATTCAAAATCATCAATTGTTTCCAAATTCTCTTTATTTCTCAACTTTGTTAATCATCATTATGTCATGTTAATAGATTCGGTATTATTATCATTATTCCCCTATAATTGCCAGAATCATCAAATAATGGAAAAAACGTCATTTTGGATCTGACTCTCAAAAGGCTATGTTTCGCTAGATTTTGTTGCGTGCTTTTTCGACTTTTGGGAATTTTTTTTTCTTTTACACCATTTTTATTATATATGGAACACAATTCCTGTTATTTATCATCATTATTATCATGATATATCAATCATCATTTTATCGTTATCATCATCCATTATATCATTAATCATCATTAACTCATCATTATCATCATTATTGCAATATTTCATCATTTATTTGCAATAATTATCATTACATTATTGTGCAATTAATTGGCATTTATAATTATAGTTTTTACATCTATACTAATAACACTACAATAATAATAGTAAATAACAATGATATAACAATAATAACGTTATAAGCATAATTTATTCATTATTTTTAATTAATATCGTTATTACTGTAATTATTACTGTTATATGATTATTTTACTATTATCTACCAGTAAAAAGAATAATAATGATTAATAGATAACATAATGATATTATTAACAATATTAATAAACAATTACGTATTATTATACTTATACTTATTATTATATATTATGTTATTATTACAGTTATAATATATTTTTTTGGCATATAATACTAATAATTAAAAAGTAATAATAATAATAATAATAATAATAATAAGAGAAAAACATATCATGATAATAATAATAATAATAATAATAATGCATATAATAATAATAATAATATTATAATAATAATAATGATAATGAAGATAATAATGATAGATAATGAAATATAAATGATAATAGTAATAATATTAATAATCATCAAATGTTTCCAAATTCTCTTTATTCTCACTTTTATTCATGCATTATTTCATGATTATAGAATTCCAGGTAATTATTATCCTTGTATGACCCTAATCTTGCCAGAATATCACATGAATGGAAAAAAACGTCATTTGGAAGTCTACTCTCAAGAAGGGGCTAATATTTCGCTAGATTTTTGCGCTTTTTTCGACTTTGGGCTTTTTTTTCTTTAACGCTTTTTTTATTATATATGGGAACACATTTCCTGTTATTATCATCATTATTTATCATGTTAATCATCTATTATTATCGTTTATCATCATCATTATCGATCATTATTCATCATTTATCATCATCATTATCATCATTATTGCAATTATTTATCATCATTAGTGCAATCATTTATCATTAGTATTGCCAATTATGGCAGTTTATAATATATATTGTTACATCTATACTAAGTAACAACTACAATAATTAAGAGTGATAACAAGATAATAGCAATAATAAAACGTTTTTATAATCATAATTTAGTATCTTATTTTAATTAATATCGTTTTTTATTACTGTAATTATTACTGTTATATGATTATTTTTATGCATTATACTACCAAGTAAAAAGAATAGATATATGATAATAATAACAATAATGATATTATTAACAATATATAACCCTTCGTATTGATTATAATTATGACTTATTATTATTATTATTGTTATTATTACATTTATAATATATTTTTTTGTGCATAATACTAAATATTAAAGTAATAATAATAAAATAATAATAATAATAATAATAATAATAATATAATAATAATATAATATAAATTATTCATAATAAATTTTATAATAAATAATAATAAAAAATTAATTTAAAATAATAATATAATAATAATATAATTAATAATAATAATAAAAAATAATGTTATTAAAAATTTTTATTCTATTTTAAAATATTATTGTATGATTAATAGAATTAGTAATTAATTTTCATTATACCTGTATTCCAAATTTTCAATAAAAATCATTTTGGGTCTATTATAAAAGGTAATTTTAATTTTCCGTTTTTCGATTCATTTTTTTAAAACCTTTTTAAAATTTTCCAATCTGTTTTTTCCTAATTTTCTGTTTCTCATTTTTGTTTTATCTTTTCTATTATATATGACACCCTCATTTCATCATTTATTCAATTATATCATATTATTCATAATGCTCTCATTATTCTTATTCATTTCTTATAATATATATTTTCATTAATTTTACAATCAAAAAATAATTTTATAAATTAATTAAATATAATTTTTAAATCTAATAAAAACATTAATTTTTTTTTAATAGTAATACTGTAATATTTCTTTATAATTTATTTTTTACATTTTAATTAAATTTTTACTGTAATTATTACCTGTTTTTAATTAATATTTAAAAATTCTATATAAAAACAAATTTTAAAAATTAATGATTATTAAAATATATTTTATTCATAATATATAAAAAAGTATTATTAATTTATAATTAAAAATTATATTATTATTATTAATTAAAAATATATTTTTAATAATACTAATAATTAAATAATAATATATAAAAATATAATAATAAAAATAATATAATAATAATAATATAATAATATTAATAATTAAAATGTTATCCAATTTCTTATTTAATTTATATATTATTGTATATTATAGAAAATTATAAAATTTTTATCAATTTACCCAATTATTCCATATCAATTATGGAAAAGTAAATTTTGGTTATTAAACTATATTTCCCTAAATTTTTCCGCTTTTCGCTTTTTTGGGGTTTTTTTTCTTTTTTCCTTTTTTTTTATATTGGACACAATTTTCCCGTTATTATCATCATTTTTTCATGTTATCATCATTTTTATGATCACATCTTATCATCATTTTCATCATTATCATATATTTCATCATTTTTGCCCATTATTTAATCAAAACAATTTATTGCAAAAATTTTTTAATTTTTTATTATTAAAACAATAAAAAATTTAAAGTTAAATTAATTAAAATTTTTTTAACAAAATTTTTACTTTTTAAAAATTTTTTAAAAAACTTTTTTTTTTCAAACTAAAAAAAAAATAGTTTTTTTTTAAAAATACTTGAAAAAAAAAATTTGTAAAAAAAACCAAAAATAAAAGTTTTTTTTTTTTTTTTTTTTTTTTTTTTTTAAAAAAAAAAAAACCAAAAAAAAATTTTAAAATTTAAATTTTAATTTTTTTTTTAATTTTAATTTTTTCGTGGGAAAAAAAAATTAAACCCAAAAAAAAAAAAAGTAATTTTTTTTTTTTTTTTTT
>NW_023639270.1:27500-35000 GCF_015228065.2 Penaeus monodon
ATATATTTTAATAATATATATTTTAATATATATTTTATATATATTGGTGTGTGTGTGTTTTGTGTGTGTGTGTGTGTTTTGGTTTGTGTGGGGTGTGTGTGTGTGTGTGGGTGTGTGTGGAGTGGGGTGTGTACCCATATAATATTATATATTTTTATTTTATATATATATATAGTATATATATATATATAAAATATTTTAAGTTATATATACTCATTTTTTATGGAAAAATTCATAAATATATATATAATATATATATTATTAATATATATATATATATATATTTTTAATTTTAATTACAGAAAAAACAGAAATATATATTAATATATATATATTTTATAAATATAATATATATATATAATATTTATGTTTTTTGGGTGTGTGTGTGTGTGTGTATTTGTTTTTGCGTGGTTTGTGTGTGTGTGTGTGAAATACAAAACCACACATACGGGGACACACGCACACACACACCCCCCACACACACACAACACAAAACCAAACCACCACACCACACACACGGGACACCAGAAAACCCCCACACACACAAAACAACACCACACACCCCCAAAACCCACACCACATATATATTAATTATATATTTTAATAATATTTTTATAAAAAAATTTTTAAAATTTTTTTAAATTAATTTTATAAAATAATACTAATAGTCATGCATATATTTCTTTTATTTTTTTTTCATAGTTAGATAGAGAGAGGAGAGACAGTTTTCATTTTTAAAATGGGTTTATATTGATTTTCCAAAACAATATATATAAACCTATTATATTCATATTTTGATAATTTTTTACATATAATTTTAAATGAAATATATACATATAATTATATATATATAATATATATATAATAAAATATAGTTATATTATATATATAAAATACCATTTTAAATATATCCCAACCATACATAGGGGTTTAGAGTGTATATGTTCTATCTTTTCTACCCGTCTTCTTTTCTGCCTTTTTAATTTTTGTCTATCTATTATCTTTTTATCTATCTATCTATTATATTAATATATATAATTATTTATATATACACAACATACATACAACATACACATCTCTCTCTCTCTCTCCTCTCCTCTCCCCCTTCCTCTCCCTCTCCCCTCTCTATAATATAAAATATATATTTTATATATATATATTTTAAAATATAATATTTAATGTTTTATATATATATTATAAAATATATATATATATATATATTTTTTTTATATATATATTTTATTTTGGGTGAATAAACAAAGATTCCGAGTTTTATGAGGTCGAGTTGTCCCTATATATGTATAAAACCAACATATATAGGTGTATGTATGTTTAATATATATATATATATATATATATATAATATATATATTTTAATATATATAATAATATATATAAATATATATATATATATATGTTTTTGTGTTTATGTGTGTATTTATATATCATATACGTATATATACATACGTACTTATATATTATATTTTACTATTTAGGTTTTCTTGGGTTTTAGTAAAAGCAAGGTTTTTGGGTGTTATTTTTATTTTAATTTAAAGAATATTGAATATGAAATATATATATGTATATATAGAAGAATAAAATAAATAGTTATGATTTTTCCTCTATATATATTTATATAGAAAACAGACACACAAAACCCCCCAAACAACAAATACACATACAACCCACAAACAAAACATATATATATATATATATATTTTATATAGTTTTTAAATATATATTTTATATATATTATATATAATATAAAAATATTATATGTATGTATTTTAGTATGTATAGATATACATTTTATAATATATATTATATATATAATATATATATATATTTTATAAAATTATATATATTATATATATATATATATATATATATATAAAAATATTTTTTTACTTATATAAAAAAGTATTTAAAAATATATATCTATTAAAATAATTCTATATATTTTAAGATAAAAATTTTACACAACTAAAATTAAAAATATTAATTTAAAATATTTCCCACAAAAAAAAAATACACCACACCCCCCACCACACACACACCCCAAACACACACAAACACACCCAAACACACCCCCACACAAAACATTTTATATTATATATATATATATATATATTATATATATAATATATATATATATTGTGTGTGTGTGTGGTGTGTGTGTGTTGGTGTGTGTGTGTGTGTAGGTAAATTTTAAAGGTTACTTTTGATTAGGGAAAAGAAAGATTCCCTTAGGTTGGGTTAGATTATATTGGTTGGGTTTGGGTTTTGGGTTTGGTTTAAATTTTGTTTTGGGTTTAATTAAGATACATTTCTTTAAAACAGATACCCGCCAAACACAACGAACGCTAGAAACACACACAAAAATAAAATATAAAACAAAATTTTATATTTATATATCCATATCCCAAATATTTTTTAGATGTATATTTAGAACAAAATACACAAAACACACTAGCACAAACACGCGTGTGTGTGTGTGCATATATATTATATATATATATTTATATATATATATATATATATATATATAAAATATATATATATAATATTTTAATTTCTATTGTTTTAAAAGATAAGGATACATAGGGAAATATATACTTTTTACGGGGCCGGTCAGCTTGAAAGTGGACCGCCTTTATTTTACCCCCCCCTGGGTTTCCCTTTCAATGCCCTTCTTCTCCCTACGAGATGAAGGACGGACCCCACCCGTAAACGGAGGGGGACACCTGGGTCGCCCAAAACCCCTTTTTTTAATCCTTTTAGTGGGGGGAGGATCCCCGTCGCAGGGATGATGCTGCAAACCAATAGAAAACGGGAAGTTTCGCCTGGAGCGACTCCCCTTTTTTGGTTTTAAATTTTATTTTTTTTAAACATCTTGTTTTTTGTGTGAAATTTTAAATTTAAAACATTTTTAATCCTTTTTTTAGACAAACCCTTTAGTCGAAAAAGAAAAAAGACCCCCCCAAAATGGGGAAAGAAAAGGAACTTGAAGAGCACTTTTTTTGTTTTTTTAAAAACTTTTTTCAAAAATATTTCGCATTTTATTTTTTTTTAACAATTTTAAAAAGATTTTATTAGTTTTGTTTCCCCTGTATATGTATTTTATAAAATGCAGACAAAAAAATACATACCCCAGGGCGCGTGCGTTTTGCGTGAGCCCCGCGTGCGTATGTGGGTGAAAATTTTTACACATACAAATATAAAAATTTATATGGGTATATATCCCTTACATATACTTACAGGTGTGCGTCTTTCCGATTGTGTGTGTATCCCAAAACACACACATGGAGAGCCCCGCGCATACCCATTAGTGAGGTACGATAAAAAAGGGAAAGCCCACCTTCAGCGACTCAACGCGTGGGGCGTTTTATTTTATTTACCTTTCTTTTTTGTATTTTAATAAAATTTTTTGTCGTGTTTCAGACAAACCCTTTAGTCGGAAAAGAAATAGATCACCACAAAGAAAATGCATTTGAACTTCATTATAAATATTTCACAGGTAGCTTTTTTACAATTTTACATTGAATATTTCATGAACTTTTTTAAACGTATTATGTCTAAAATGAAATATATCGTGTGTATATAAATATAGACAAAAAATTTACATATCCAAGTGTATGTGTGGGGGTAAATATGTTTTTCAAAATATTTTCATATATTTTGCGACTTTTGGGGACCCAACACAAAACAAAAAACCACACGGAGAGTACAGTGTTTTCGAATCTTTTAAAAATACAGGAAGGGGTCGTCTAACAAATGGGTTTCCAAACTTTGGCTACAATCGTCATGTTTCGGCACCCTGTGAGCCGGGGTGCAGCGAGTCCTCTCCTAGACTCCTTACCTGCACGCCCATCACCCCTCCCCCTACAATGCTGAGTGCGTATTTGGGGGTTTATGTTGTACGTAATTGCACAGACAGGGGAATATGCTGTATACACATAACATATGTCCGTATAAAGTTCGAATATTACATAAAATACATACATACATATATCCAAAACTCGTTATAAGAGGATTTCTTTGCTGTTTTTACTCTTTTTTCCCGGGGTTTTCCTCTGCCTTTTTATTCCCAAAGAAAAAGAAGGGCCCGTTGCGGTGAGGATCAAAGACCAATAAAAAAACGGGAATCCCACATTGAGCGTTTTCCCCTCCGTGGCCTCTTTTTAATTTGTTTTACCTTCTTTTATTTGTTTTTTTAAAAAACTTTTTAAATATCCTATTTTAGATAACCCTTATCGGAAAAAGATAGTTTTTCAAAAAAAAATAAATTTGAAAGAAAAAATTTTTTTTTTTTTTTTTTTCTGACAATTAATATTTCATAAATTTTTGTATTAAAATTTGAAAATGTCAAACCAAAAACCACACCTTTAACATTGACGCCCGGCTTGGGGTTTGTTTGAGTGTTTGGTATGTATTTTACGAGGTGTGATAAGGGGCGCGTAAGAGGTGACGAGGAGGTTGAAAGGAAAGGGCCCTGGATGGGCTAAAAACTGGTGGCGTTTTTGAGAGCAATAGCAGCGTTTTTCCTTTTCCCATCTGTAAACTGACTCCCCCTTTAAAGGTGATGTTTTATTATTTTTGGTGTATTGCAATCATATTTCTTTTTTTTTTAAAAGATAATACGGATTTGACGCTTTAAAGGGACAGTTCACAATAATTTTTATTTTTGTTAATGTAATGCAAAAAATTAAATTGCGATATCCTTCCCTAAAGGCGGTGAATGTATAGCAATCACACGAATTGGGCCCCGCAAACATTTTCAGTGGGGTCGGAAAAATTTTAAATCAACGGGGCGCTTTGAAAATTGGGTAAGAGCAAAAAAGAAAAAAGAAGAAGTGAAAATGAAGTGTAGTGAAGTGGGCTATTTATATGGGCTGTAAAGTGTAAAAAAAAAGGGAAAATGTAAATGCGATGTTTCCCGTATTTTATTTTTTTTTTATGGTTTTTAACTACTATTCCGATCTAAAAAAAAAATGGGTTTAAAAGGGTTTTTATGAATTTTTTTTTGGGGCCCAATCGTCCCCAACCATAAAAGGGATATAAAATTTTCCCGTGTATTTTAAAAAGAGAGCGTTCAGAAAAACCCAAGGATATTACAAAAAAAAAAAAAACATGACATATCATTTCAGATAGGGACTTTTGCCGTATATATAAAAATTTTAAAATATATAAATTTTTTGGGGGGAAAAATGATACACCTTTTCGTATATATAAATATATATTATATATATATATTATATATATTATTATTATATAAAATATATATATTATATTAAAACAATTTTTAAAATGTATGAATTTATCACCAAAACATGTATATATTTATAAATACACCAAAAACATACACACACACACACACGATGGGGGTTTTTTTGTTTATATTGTATGTATATTCATATATATACTCATATATATAAAATATATATATATATATATAAAAAAATTATATATATTTATTTATAAAGTAAAATACACACGTATCCATACATAGGGTTTGTATGTGTTTCTGTGGTGTTAAAAACATTATTTGTAAAAAAGAAGATATTATATTAATTTTATATATATATATATATAATATATATATTATATATATTATATATATTCATTAAAAATAAAAAAAAAATATACCTTATATAATGTATATTATACAACATATATATATATATATATAATATATATATAAAATATATATATATATTTTATATATATTTTATTATATAATATATTAAAATATTATATTAATACACCCCAAAACATACAAAACACACCCCTATATGTGTGTGTGTGGTGTGTGTGTGTTTTGTGGGTGTGTGTTTTGTGTTTTAGCATAATTAAAATATTTATATAAAAGAAAATTAATCATATTGGGCATAATACACATGTGTGTGTATAAATAATTTAAAACCATTATGTGCCGATATACATATATATTATATTTTTTTTTTAAATGTAATTTTAAAAGACATAATTACAAAACAAAACACACACAAAACGCAGAAACGCACGAAAACAGCGCACAAAGCACATATATATTTATATTATAATATATTATTATAAAATATTTATATTTATATATTTATATATATACATATTTTTTTTATTTCATAATTTCCCATATACATATTTTTTTATATAATTGCAATAATGAAGAAAATGATGATGATAATGAGGATAATGTTGTCAATGATAATAATGATGATAATAACAGGAATTGTGAGCATATATGAAAACAAAAAGGGGAAAAAAAAAAAAACCCAAAAGTCGAAAAAAACGGGGAAAAACTAGCAAAGTATAAACCTTTTTAAATTACCGAAAAGACGTTTTTTTGGGGGGCATTTTGATTTTGTCCAAATTTTTAGGGTAATAATGATAATAATTTTCCAGAATTTTATTAAACATGACAATAACGGGTGATAAAAATGAAAATGAAGAGAAAATTTTAGAACATTATATTTATTATTAATATTATTATTTTTTATTATAATTAATTTTTATTTTATTTTCATTATTATTTTATTTTTTTGTTATTATTATTATTACTAATATTATTATTATTTACTTTTTTTTAATTTTATTTTTATTATTTTAAAAAATTATTTTTTATTATTTTTCTAAATTTGTAGTAGTAGTAGTTTTTACTTTAAAAATTTTTACTATTATTTTCCAAAAAAAAGATTAATCTGTAATATAACAATAATAATAATAATAATAATAATAATAATATAAATAATTAAAAAATAATAATAATAATAACAATAAAATAATAAGGGATTTATAATAAAAAATACAAATCGTTATAATATTTTTTATAATTCTTTTTTTTATATTTATTATATTATTTTTTCACTGGTAGTATAAATTTCAAAAAAAAAATTTTATAACAGTAATTATTACAGTAAAACCCATATTAAATTAAAAAAATGATATAAAACATCATCCCTTAAAAAACGTTATTTTTATTTAAAATTATAATAATTATATATATATATATATATATACAAAATATAAAATTTAAAATTTTAAAAATATTATATATATATTATAATATTTTTAAAATATATATATTATATATATAATATATATTGTGGGGTGGGGTGTGTGTGTGTGTGTGTGTTTTGGGGGTGTGTGTGTTTGGGGTGTTTACATCTATAAATATATATATTTTTTTATATATATATATATAGATATTTTTTATATATATATAATTTTATATTATATATTAAATGTGTGTGTGTGTGTTTGTTTTCTCTGTATATGTTTGGGGTTTTTTTTGTGGGTTCCCTGGGGGTGTGTGTGTGTGTGTGTGGTTGGGGGGTGTGGGTGTGTGTGTGGTTTTTGTGTGTGTGGGTGTGTGTGTTTTGGGTGTTTGTGTGTGTGTATTGTGCATTTGTGTGTGTGTAGAATATTTTTTCTTTCCCCCTCTCCCCTAGGGCCCCTCTTCCCCTCTCTCTCTCCTCCCTCCCCTTCCCCCTCTCTTTTCCC
>NW_023639270.1:66746-74246 GCF_015228065.2 Penaeus monodon
AAGCATAATTTCTGCAATAACTTTACTTACTTATACCCTTTTACTATATCTTTCTTTGCAGTAAGTTTTGAAACTTAATTTCGAAACTACTGCAAAGAAAGTGTATAAGCTAAATAAAATAAAACGGTCCATGATTTTTATTCATCAAAAATCGCTGTTCCCTGTCATTCCAGTATTCCAGTATTTACGTTAATTCTTGCAATCTTTCGTCGCCCTGCGTTAAATACACAAGTCAGAATTCCCGTGTTTCGGATTTCCGATGGAATAAATTGAAAAGTAAACACTGATGGTGCTTCTTTTGTTTTGTTTAGGTTAGGTTTACGTTTATGTTCTTGTTCAGGTTAGGTTAAGTTTCGTTTAGGGTTTTGTTAAATATGTTAGGTATGTTAGATTAGGCTATATCTTATTATGTTTGGTTAGGATTAGTTTAGGTTAGGATATGTTGGGTTTAGGTTAGGTTTAGCTATCTCTAGGCTAGGTTATGTTAGATATATCAGGTATGTTAGGTTAGGTTATATTTATATTAGATTTGTTTGGGATTAGTTGAAGATAGTAAGATATGTTAGGTTTAGCTAGTTTAAGTTAGGTTAAATTAGGTTAGGTTTGGGTTCAGGTAGGTATAGTTTAGTTGATGTGTAGGAAAACATTAGACATCTAGCAATGTTGATTTTTAGTCCTTCGAAGAAATCTATTTTGTGAAAGTCTGTGTGTGTGTGTGTGTGTGTGTGTATTATGGGATATTTCACATTTTACGAAATATATGCTTGTATTAGAAACTGAAGAATAGTAGTCGTATAATTTCATTCTGGGCTTTACCTATACTTAACCGAAATCTAGCCTGGCCTAACCCTAACCTATCTTAACCTAATTTCACCTAACCTAACTAAAACTGATAAATATAACATAACCTAATCTAACCAAACTTAACCTAACTTAACTTGACCTAACATAATCTAACCTAAACCTAAACTTAATGAGCATAATCTAACTTAACCTAAGCCTAACCTCACCCAAAGATAACCTTACATAAACCTAAGCTAATCTATGCCACCTACCTCATCCCAATTGACAACGTAAGTAGTGTCGTAATTCTAAGCTATGACATCCAGCATTTTGTCGACTCCATGTTATGGTCTTACAAAAGACGCCAGCAAATCTTAAAATTTATGCTAACTGATAACTTACAGTAAGTGTACAAAGGTACTTGGAGTACTGTATCAATTATGTTGCAGAACAGTCAACTGAAATTATAGAGGTAAGCCTTGAAGCGATTCTGCACACAAATAAAAGTAAAAGTGAAGTAAAATGGAAATGTATGCTAATTGAAAAAAATAAGTGTACAAAGGTTAGGCTTAGATTAGTTTGGGTTAGATTTCGGTTAGGATAGGTTAGGTTGGGTAGGTTAGGTTAAGCTGGGTTGAGATGGGTTAGGTTAGGTTTTGGCTGGGTTATGTTTATTACATTAGGTTAGGTTAGGTTTACTAGTTAAAGTTAGGTTATTTATAGTTTAGTTTTAGGTTAGGTTATGTCATGTTTATTAGTTTGTTTAAGTTAGGTTAGGGTACATTAGGTCAAGGTAGGTTAGTTATATTTATTAGTTTAGGGTAGGTTCGGTACTGGAATTCCTTTAAAAGTAAATGTGATGCAGTTCTTCTCTTGCTCTATTTATTATACACACACACACAACAACACACACACACACACACAACAACACACACATCAATCATAATAATTATATATATATATATATATATATATATATATATATATATATATAATATTTTCCTCTGACAGTTATACTTCTGCAAGGCATTGTGTTATATTACTGAAATTATCATGATATGTCCATGTGTAGTATATATATAATATATACATATATATATATATATATATATATTATATATGATATATAACGTAATAATATGTGTTAACTCTTTAATATTGGATAAAACATACAAAAGTGAATATATAATATAAAAACAATGATCATTATAACGGATAAAATATATGTAAACGGAAAATATTAAACGAAAATTATACATCTGAATGTGCTTTTAGGTGAATTAGAAAAGAAAAATTATTTTTCACTATTCAATACAAGGTTCATTTTTCGAAGGTTCAAAACTATGTAAATTAGTTTTTTATAAAAAATTAAATGATTTAAAGTCCAAAATTTTAAAATTTTAAAGTTAAATTTTTTTAAGCAAAAATTTTAAGTTGTCATTTTGGGAATAGGGGGTGGAAAAAGGGATTAAGCTTGGGTTTAGTAAGGTTTCTTGGGTGAGGTAGTGGCTTGGGTTAAGTTAGTTATGGTATTAGTTAAGGCTTAGGTTAAGTAGATTATGTTTGTTATTAGGTTTTCAGTTATGTTAGGTTATGCTTATTAGGTATAGGTAAAGTTAGGATAGGTTAGGTTTGATTACATTGGAAGAGGATAGGTTAGATTGGCTTAGCTTAATTTTATGTTAGGTTAGATTATGTTAGGTCAAGTTAAGTTAGGTTAAGTTTGGTTAGATTAGGTTATGTTATATTTATCAGTTTTAGTTAGGTTAGGTGAAATTAGGTTAAGATAGGTTAGGGTTAGGCCAGGCTAGATTTCGGTTAAGTATAAGATTTCGGTTACGTATAGGTACGACTACTATTCTTCAGTTTCTAATACAAGCATATATTTCGTAAAATGTGAAATATCCCATAATACACACACACACACACACAGACTTTCACAAAATAGATTTCTTCGAAGGACTAAAAATCAACATTGCTAGATGTCTAATGTTTTCCTACACATCAACTAAACTATACCTACCTGAACCAAACCTAACCTAATTTAACCTAACTTAAACTAGCTAAACCTAACATATCTTACTATCTTCAACTAATCCCAAACAAATCTAATATAAATATAACCTAACCTAACATACCTGATATATCTAACATAACCTAGCCTAGAGATAGCTAAACCTAACCTAAACCCAACATATCCTAACCTAAACTAATCCTAACCAAACATAATAAGATATAGCCTAATCTAACATACCTAACATATTTAACATAACCTAAACGAAACTTAACCTAACCTGAACAGAACATAACGTAAACCTAACCTAAACAAAACAAAAGAAGCACCATCAGTGTTTACTTTTCAATGTATTTCCATCGGTAATCCGTACACTGGAATTCTGACTTGTGTATTTAACGCAGGGCGACGCAAGATTGCAAGAATTAACGTAAATACTGGAATACTGGAATGACAGGGAACAGCGAATTTTTGATTGAATGAAAATCATTGGACCGTGTATATTATTTAGCTTATACACTTTTCTTTGCAGATAAGTTTCGAATACTTAGAAGTATTCGAAACTTATCTGCAAAGAAAAGAGTATAAGTATAAGTGTATAAGTATAAGTAAAAGTTATTGCAGAAGTTATTGCTTTCAACAAGGCATAACCCTAGAGTGATTTTAATCTGAAATCCATTTGCTTTGTTGTGTCAATAGTACGTTCCAACAAAGAAAATGAAGCAAAATGGATATGTATGCTAATTAGCAAATTAAGTGTATAAAGATTACATTTAGATTAAGTTGGTTTAGGGTAGGTTAAATTTCGCTTAGGTTGGGTAGGTTAGGCTAAGATGGGTTAGGTGGGTTAGGTTAAATTAGGTTTCGGCTAGGTTATGTTTATTACATTAGGTTAGGTTAGGATTACTAGTTCAGGTTAGGTAATGTTTATTAGTTTAGTTTAGGCTATGTTATGCCATGTTTATTAGATTTGTTTAGGTTAGGTTAGGTCAAGTTAGGTTGGGTTCGGTTAGATGATATTTATTTGTGTTGGATGATGTTTCCTCAGGAAAGGTTAGATTTAGTTATGTTTATTATTTTAGGTTAGGTAGATTAATAAAGCTGGAATTACTTGGAGAAATAACTGCTGATACAGTTTCTTCTCTTTCACTATTTATTTCAATTACAATATATATGCTTGTATATCTGTATATATCCTCCCGGAGAAATCTATACTTCTGTGAGGAATTGTTAATTTTATTATATTATGAATTTTAAATACGAATCATAATATAATAATAATATATATATATATATATATATTGTTATATATATATATATTGTGTTTTGTGTGTGTGTTGTGTGTGTGTGTGTGTGTTGTATATTATAGTTATATTGATATTTATTATATATATAGATATATATATATATATATATATATATATTTTTTTTTTATATTATATATTTATTATTATTATATATATATATGATAGAATAACAATCGATTATATTATAGGATATATATATATTATATAACTATAATATTATACTATGAATATTATATATAATTTTTTTTTTTTTTTGTTAGATTATAAAAAACCAATTCGATTAATTATAAGGATAAACAATAATCATCAGAACGGAAAATATTTCAAGCTAGAATCATACTACAATTACTGTTCGTGCTTCTATACCTATTCTCCGCTAACTTAAATACCAACTAATCAACTAAATTAGAAAAAAATGAAAATAATCTATTATCAACTACCCAAATAATTTTTCGAATTCTAAATCAACTTTACATTCTAACTGTAGGATCCTACCTAAACAATCTCCTTATACCTAACCTAAAATTAACCTAAACCTAACCAACTTAAACTTACCTAACCTAACTAACACTTCCGAAACCCAATCATATATCAACCCAAACCCAAAGTAATATTCTAATCTAACTTTATGATTCTAACTTAATCTATCTACAAGTTATAACCTAAACCAACAATCCTAACCTAACCTAACCTAACCTAACCTATATATAACTTACCTAAACCTAACCTAACCCTCTAACCTATATACCTAAACCCAAAATAACGATCTACCCTAACTTAACATTCTAACCTTTTTACCCTTACGATTCTAACTCCTTACCATTCTTCCTAAAGGTGACCTAAACTAATCTATCCCATTACCTAACCTAACCTAAACCTAACCAACCTAACACTAAAATAACGATTCTACCTAAATTTTTTTTTCTTACCTAACCCATACGTCTAATCTAACCATTCTAACCTAAAGGTAACTAACCGAAACCTAAATATAACGATCTACCCTAACTTAACATTAATAACCTTTCCTAACTTTACAATTCTAACTAACCAATTCTAAAACTAAACGTTACTAACCCATACCTAACCTGACCTAAACTGACTAACCAACTAATCCTACCTAACATAACGATCTTATCTAACCATTATCTAGTTAAACTTAAGCTACCTAACCGACCTACCTACTAAATACAAATACCCTACCAACTTTTTTTAATCTACCTTACCTAAACTAATCTAATATCCTACACAGTAAGGTAACTAACAGACCAATCCTAATAATTTTAATTTAAACTAACCTAACTAACCAAATAACGATTCTAATAACCTAAAATAAGATCTAATAACGAATTCAAGTAATTAATTAGATTCTCATAAACATAACGTCAAGTTACATAAATATGCTAACCAAAGTACCTGACTAAATAACGAATCTATATAAGCAATTATACGTAGCTAGTAGTATTTAAATATATATATATATAATATATATATAATATAAACATATATATATAATTTGGCTGTTAATTTGATGTATTTTTTTGGACATAGCATTTTTAATTGCTGGGTCAGGTTCGACAAAAGCTGGATGTCATAGCTTGAATTACGACTCCCTTACGTTGTATGGTAAGGTAGTGCCTAGATTAGCTTAGGTTTGTAAGTTATTTGGGTGAGGTTAGGTTAGTTAAGTTGATTATGCTCATTAAGTTTAGGTTTGGTTAGATTATGTTATTGGGTTTTCAGCTATGTTAGTTATGCTTATTAGGTATAGGTTAAAGTTAGGATAGGTTAGGTTTGATTAAAATTGAAGAGGATAGGTTAGATTGGCTTAGCTTATTTTATTTAGTTAGATTAGTTTAGGTCAAGTTAAGTTTAGGTTAAGTTTGGGTTAGATTGGGTTTTATGTTATATTTATCAGTTTTAGTTAGGTTAGGTGAAATTAGTTAAATAGGTTTGGGTTAGCCCAGGCTAATTCGGGTACATATGGGTAAAGCCCAGAATGAAATTATACGATACTATTCTTAAATTTTAATACAAGCATATTCTAGTAAAATGAAATATCCATAATATAAAACACACACACACACACCCAAAGCAAGCTTTCACAAAATAGATTTTCATTAGGACTAAAAATAATGTGGCAGATTAGTCTAATGTTTTTTCCTACACATCAATAAACTTTTTTACACCTACCGAACCCAAATTTAACCCTAATTAACTAACTTTTAATAGCTAAATAACATATCTTATTATCTTAAACTAATCCTAAACAAATCTAATATAAATATAACTTAACCTAACATACCTGAAATTATCTAACATAACCTAGCTAGAGTAAGTTTAATAGTACTAACTAAACCCAAAAACCTAACAACTACCAAACCCAAACATAATAAAATAGCCTAAACTAACACTAAATCATTTACTAAACTACAACTTAACCTAACTGAACCAGAAAATAACGTAAACCTAACCATAAACAAAAAAAAATGACACACACAGATTATTTTCAATGTATTCAATCGTAATTCCGGTACACTGAATTCTGACTGTGTATTTAACCCAGCAGCAAGATTGCAAGAATTAACTTAAATACGAAATACTATGACAATGAAACAGCGAATTTTTATTAATAAAATCATTGACCGATATTATTTACTATACACTGTATCTTACCAGTAAGTTTCGATATTAGAACGAAATTAACCCTGCAAAAGAAAAGATATAAGTATAAGGTATAAGATAAGTAAAAGAATTATTAGAAGTAAATTGCTTTCAAAAGCATAAACCAAGGATTTTAACTAATCCATTTGTTTTTGGTAATCGTAGGTTCAAAATGAAAAGAAGGCAAATAAGTATATGTATGAATTAGCAAACAGTGATAAGATTACATTGATTAAGATGGTTTAGGGTAGCTTACATTTCGTTCAGATTGGTATGGGTTAGGCATAAGATGGGTAGGTGGGTTAATTAAAATTAAAATCCCTAGGTATTTTATGTACATTGTTAGGTTAGGATAGCAGTAAGTCGGTAGTAATGTTATTAGTTTAGTTTAGGTAGGTTAAATGTTTATTAGATTTGTTTAGGTTAGGTTAGTCAAGTTGGGTTGGGTTCGGTGTAAGATATTTATTAGTAAAAGTGGGTTTCCTCAGGAAAGGTTAGATTTAGTTATGTTTATTATTTGGGTTAGGTAGATTAATAAAGCTGGAATTACTTGGAGAAATAACTGCTGATACAGTTTCTTCTCTTTCACTATTTATTTCAATTACAATATATATGCTTGTATATCTGTATATATCCCTCTCGGAGAAAATCTATACTTCTGTGAGGAATTGTTAATTTTTATTATAATTAATGAATATTAATATATTATATATAGATATATATATATATATATAT
>NW_023639270.1:94246-101746 GCF_015228065.2 Penaeus monodon
TATAAAAATATATTATATATATATTAAATATATAAAAGTTATACACATTTTTTTTATATTATATTATTTATAATTTTTTAAATATATATATATATTATTATATATATTATAAAAATAATTGTTAAGTAGAGAGTTTTAAATCGTTTTCTCAAGTAAAGGAATCTTCTGATTTTCCCTTTTCCCCTAGGTCGCATTGTTTATAATGAACAGGTATATGCTAACTTTGCAGTTTTTTTTTTGGAAAAAATTAATAATTTTTATTGAAAGGATAATCACAAGTTTAGAAATTATATATTATCATGTGGAAAAATTTTGCAAAGGAAATTTTTTTTGACCCAGCGGACCGAACGGGAAAACTGGTGGAGATGAGGACGCACAGTTTTGGTATTTTTTTTTTTGAGCATAATTTAGCTGAAAGTTGTTTTTACTCGGTCCCCCGTTCCAAAATGATTATGTATATAAATGTAAATTGTGTATTGGGTCAAAAAAGGGCCCGGGTGTTTGGTTGATGCCAGAGTGGTATGTCAGAACCAAAAAGGGTTATTTTTCTTTTATTTTGGTGAGCAATGACGCGTCTTTTTTTATAGTTTCCCCGAGAAACTTGAGTGCCCACTTATTGAATCGTGTTTTAATTTTAAAGGGTCAAACGGTGTTTTTCATTCATTTGTATTATAACACTTTTTGGCAGTTGCCAGTGTGTAATTAACTTCTTAGTAATACAATGTAACAAGTGTGTTAAAACCCTGTGTTTTTTATTTCCCCCCTTTTTAAATTCGGGTTATTAAATGGGTGAAAAAATAGTATTTAAAGAAGAATAAATTTTGGAACAAATTAAAAATAAACTAAAAAGAAAAATTTTCCTTTGAAAGAATGTTCCCAAAGATTTGAACTTAATTTAAAGTCACAATTAATTCTCGCACCCGTTTTGAAAACCCCCAATTTGGTAAAGGGGAAATCGCCAAAGGAGAAGCGAGCAAAGGAATGATAAAACAATAAATTATAAAAATAATTAAAAGATATAAAAAAAATAATATATAAAATAATATTATTATAATATATTTTCCTATATAATAAAATATATTTTTTAATAAAAATTATATTTATATTTTTTGTTGTTTTCCCCCCTTTTTATTGTTGTGGGTGTTTGTTTTTTTTTTAAAAATATGAATATAATTTTAAAGGAATATAAATATATATGAATTCTTATGTCATCACTAGCACAGAACCACACACATAACAAAACACCACCCCCCCCAACACCACACACACAAAATATAGAGATAGATGGAGAGAGAATACAGTTATATAAAAGTAGGGATATATATATATAATATAATAAATAAAATTATATATAAATATATATAAATTATATATATTATATATATATATATATATATATATATATATTATAATATATAATAAAATATAATATTATATATACATTCACATGTAAGTATCTTACAAAGTATAATATATATTTTCTTTAGTAGATAGGTATATGAAAAATGGGAAATATTTGTTATTTAAAAAAGGGTGAGATTTACTTTGCGCATCTCGAGTTTTTTTTTTTTAACCATGAGCCCCGTATGACGTTGCTGTGGCGGTTGGAGCCTGGGTGTGGAAATCCCTTGCGGGGAAATTTTTGTGTTGGACCTTTCACAGAAAAAGTGGCAGTATTGGCACAAGTTTTTACGCTCAGAAGGATTTTTAAGGGGTATTGAAGGGTTTCAAATTAATTCAGAAGATTGACCTCCTAATATTGTAAATCACGGAACATGAGTTTGTTTTTGGCGTGGGCCAGATTTGGGAGGTTTTTACTTTCATATGGGTTTCAGCCAGGTTATGTCCAAGGGGCTGTGGATAGGGGTTTTGTCCCAAACTGAGATTCGCGATGGAATACGGGGAATATGGATTGTGATAGGGGGCCATTGAATGATTTCAATGAAAATGTAAATGTATGATTTATTTTGTGATATTGTTAGGAAATTTATTTAGTTACTTGCCGAATGCGTAGTGGCAATCCTTAATTTTTAATATGTGATATAAGCATTTTTCCTTTTTTTAAATTTTGGTTTGTTTTTTACTTTAAATTATTGATGTATGTATTTTTTCTTTTGACGAAAGATAGGAATTTATTTAGTTATTCGAACTTTTATGATATTTTGAATGATTTAAATTTGCCAATTTGTATTACCGAATATCACTTTTCAGGTGAAATTTTGCTCCAATAAAAGACTGTTGCAGCTGAGGGTTTTTCCTTGATCTCCCGTATTTTCAACTTCAAGCCATGGGTGTGCAAGGGGCCCTCAAACGCCCTCAAGAAACAGAGGGGAACTGCTAAAAAAAAGGGTACCAAGGGTAATTTTATTAAAAAAGGGAAAAGACAGAGGTGTGATCTGTAGTTTTTGAAAAAATAATAGAGGAGAAATAGAAGCATTTAAGGTTTAGAGTGTAAGAAGAGGAACTGATTAAAATTTATATTTATAATGAGGATAAATTACAAGAAAAAACCTGGGAAAAGAGGCTGAAAATAAAAATTTTGATGGGAAAGATTAAAGAATGAACTGTGGCTAAGATATTTATGACAAAAATAATGAGGAGAAGGCAACAGAAAAACCAAAAAATTAAAGGGAAAGAGATTGAACCACCCCAAATTTGAAGAGGGAATTAAGAGGTATCCTACAATTTAAAGAGGATTATAAGAAAATTAGTTCAAAGGAAAATGGTGCGGATCCATATGCACTCAAAAGGTTTAGGTGGGGAGGCACTCCAGACAGTAAAAAACTCAGGGGTAATTTTGAGAAATTTTAAGCGGTTGGATGAAAATTTTGGAAACCAAGGAAAATTTAGATTGGTGATAAGTGATCTCAAATCTTGAGGAAGATATCAGAGGGGGATACTAAAGGGTTTTTTTTGAAATGTTTATGAGGTTTAACAATGTTGGTTTTGATTTTTAAAAAAGGGTAAATCTATTGAGAATCAATCAGCTAAGTTGTTAGCCATATTTAGAAAATTTGCCTTCACTCCAAAAGAGGAGGGAAAGGGTAATTAAAGCAAGGAATTCGGTAAATGGTGAATTTTTTTTCGAGCTTAGGTTTAGCAGAAAGAAAGGAAGGTTTGGAACATGAATTCAAATTAAGAAAAATAGTATAGTGATAGTAGAGCAAAAGTACTCATTGAAAATTGGGCCCCCAAAACAATTTGGAGTCAGAGTGGTTAAGCTGATGAGAAAATTTAATGAAGAAACAACAGAGCAAGAATAGAGAATTTGAGTCATGCATTGTAAATTTGAATGAAATGATAAAGGGTATTTAAATGAAGGAAAACAAAATAAGTATAGGGGTTTATTACACAATTCGAGAGTCATGATATAACAAATTGTTTTCAATTTCAAGGCTGTAAAAAGCATGAAAGATTTATATGATTAAAAAGGGAAGGTATATGTTTTAGGTTTTTTAAAGGGATATCATTCAGCATGTGGGTTAAAATAGGCAAATTGTGTGATGTATTAAGGCCAAGGACCATGTAATCGGAATCACATCCACTTTGCTCAAGACAGAAATAGAAAGCAGTTTTACAATGCAGTAATGGGGAAGAAAGGCAAAGCTTTTGGAAAAAGTACGGTGCATAGTAAAAAAACTGCCCGTCACTGTATTTGGGACCAGGTTCAGTACTTCTTTTTAATTATTTTGGGTGGCCCAAAAAAGTTAGGATTTTGGAAAGGATGTTAATTTTTCCCTTTTGGGCAAGGGAGGGAACACAATTGAAATCAAACAAGTAAAACATACTGAGTCCATTAAAATGATAAGGGTGGTAAAATTTGGAATGGGATGCTGTTGGTATGAATGAAAAATCTTTCCAAAGTTAAAAGGATGATTTGTCCAGTTACCTGAACTTTTTTTTAAAAAATATCGAACTTTGAGGTGGATTCCATATGGGGAAATTTATATGCTCTCGGTACAGATTTGTGAAATTGCCAAGGGTTTTGAACACAATGAGGGATCAGTTTTGGGGAAAAACAATTCGGGCCCGCATTCAGGTAGACATGACAAGATTTCCATTGGATCCAAAACGCAATCATATACTTGTAAGAACTCATAAAAATGTCTAGTCTCGTAGATTTTAAGGAAATTTAAAATAGAGTCAACAGATAGCTTAAAAAATTATGTTTTACAAATTCTTGCCTGGAGGAAAAGGGCAAAAAAAGTAAGCCAAGTGTTATAAAATGTATGTGCGAGGATGTCCTGAAACCCAATTGCATAAGTTTAAAGGAAGAAAGAGAAAATAGCATTTATTGAGAAGGTTGTTAATAAGAGGAAAAAAAATGCTGGGTAGCAAAGTTTTTCCCTGCTAAGGGACCAAGATTTTAAAGATAAATTAAAGAGCTAATCAGATTAAAAACAACAGAGAATAGATTGGGAAAAAACTTTGGCAAGAATATCCATTAAGATCAGGGAGAAAAGTAAGGAAGGGGGGGAAGGGAAAAACTAAAAAAAAAGAAAAAAGGGGCCCAAAAAAAACTTTTGCCGAACAAAACCCTCCCAAAATAGTTTAAACCCGGAAATTCAAAATTAAAGATTTTGGAATCCAGAACTGAAAACTATATTTTTTTTATTGACGAATAATCCCCCTTAAACGACATACTAAATTACCAAAAATGTTTTAACTCGCAAATGGGGCCCCCAAAGTTTTTTTAAGGGGTTTTGGGGGAAAGTGCCCCGGAATATCCTTTAACAGTAATTTGGGGGTTTAATAGGGGGTTTTTTAAAAAAATATTAGGGGGGAAAAAGTTAGAGAAATTTTTAAGTAAACCATGTGAAAAAAAATAAACAATTTATGTTTTATGACATAACATTTTATCCGTTGGGTCTTCAAGTAAACGGTGGAGAAAAGCTGGGGTTTAAGTTAAACTTGGTTTAGGGGGAATGAAAAGGAACTTTGGTAAAAAATCCCCGAAAAAAATTTGGGTTAAAAGGGAATTAACATTTTTTTACATAAAAATTAATTTTTTTTTCCTTTAAAAAAAGGGGAAATTTAAAAATTTTAAATTTTAAATCAGAGAAATTATTGAAAATTTCAGAAATTAAACAAAAGATTGGTCAAAGCCCATTATGAAAGGGGGGGTCCAATTTTAAAAAAAAATTTTTGGGCCATTTTTAAAAATTTGGGAAAATGGGGGAACTGGGGGGATCCATTTTTTCCACGGTAAAATAAATTTTTCCCAAATTTAGAGTTAGAAGTTGCAAAATTTAAAAATTAAAAATTTGGGAAAAAAGTAAAAAATTTTTTCCCCGAAAACATTTTGAACAAAACGGGGAAGGAATTTTGGGCAATTGATCATAGAAATAAGATTTTCACCAATGGCAAAGCCCCCAAAAATTTGAGCTCTATTTCTCAAAAAGGTTATTTAAAAAAAGTCGGGAATTGGGAATACCCCTTGATTTTAAAATTAAATTAAAATAAAAGGGGGTTAGGTTTTTAAAAATTGTTTTATAGTAGAGAGATAAAAAAAAAAAGACCGGGCCAAAAGGGGGTGGGTAAACCAAAACCAAAAATAATCTGACCATGCAAAAACCGAGAAAAAATTTGGGGGGAAGTTGGTGGCAAAAAAACTTTAAAATAATGATGGTCACAAACTTTTTGAGGGTAGAAAAAAAGAATTGGAACAAATTAAAAGCAACTGAAAATTGGTTAAAAAAAATTTAGGGAAGTCTATCCTTGCTGAGATTAATTTTGGGGGGGTTACAAATTTTCAATTTTCAAAGGTATTTTAAGAAGCCCCCTTCAAAAAGGGATTTTTTGATTTTAAAAATTTGGGGGCAAAAAAACAAAAGAGATACTGAGGGAAAAAAGGAAAAGTTGGGCCCTTAAAAAAATTTTTGAGGGACAACCTTTTTAAGGGGAAAAAAAAATGGAAACAAGAAAATTTAGGAATCCGAAATAAAATCCTTTTAATTTACAACCCCCAATAAAAGGGGATCAGCATTGAGGGTAAGTTAAATAAGAAAAGTTTTTCCCATGAAATTAATAAGAACATAAAAAATTTTTGTAACATAGAAAATTTTAATAAGGAAAGGGGAAATCAAAAGCGGGTAATGAGGGAAAGGTGAAAATGTAAATTTTATTACAAGTTTTTTTGGGGTTTCAAAAGAACAGTTAAAAGGAACAGGAAAGAAAATTTTAAAGTTAGTGCAAAGAGCATTTTATTTTTTTTGGGAAATCCAAGATTTTAACCATTTTAAAATTTTGAAAGGGGGGGAAAATTTTTTATTTGTAGGGAACCCGAAATTTTTAAAGGGGAAAAAAACATTGGGGGAAAAGAAATTTCCTGTTTTAATACCAATACACCGGGGATAAGGGTAAATACAAAAACATAAAGGGATTATTAGGGGTTGGAGTTTTTTTGTAAAGGGAATTTTCAGAATTTTTTTTCCAAAATTTAAGAAAAAAAAAGACCAATAAAAAATGGGAATTTTGGGTAACATCGAAAAAATTTGAGGGGAAGGTTCATGCCCAATTTGGGTTTAAAAAGGGGAAAAAAGGAGATTATTTTCCAAAATTTATAAAATTCGGAAAATGGGGGGCATTTGCAATTAAGAAAAAATCCCTACAGAAAAAGGGTAAAATGGAATTTTTTTAAATGCTTTTAAGGGGGGCAGGGGGCGGTTTAAATTTGGGTTTAAGGCAAAGGGGGAAAAGTTTAAAATGATTTTTTAAATTAAAATTAAATAAGGGGCAAAATTTAGGTAGGGGGAAAGATCAGTTAGAGTAAAGATTAGAAGCGGTGCCTGGAAAAATTTCAATATTTTTCCCAAGTATTACCAGGTATAATGTGGGGGGGGGGGGGGATGACATTAGTAAAGGTATTGAAAAAAAAGGTATTTTAAATTTATTTATAAAAAAAGGGGGGAGTTTTCGTGCCTTATTTTTTTTTAATGGCCCCAAAATTTTGGTGGGGGACCCTGGTAAAACCGGGGGTTTTTGTTTGGCATTTAAAAAGGTGCTATTGGGGCCCCAAGGCGTTAAACCTTTTTTGGGGGGTTTTTTAAAAAAATTCGGGGTTTTTCCCATTGTTCCAAATTTTGTTTGTTTGGAAAATTGGGGGTGATTTTTATAGGGTTGAGGTTATCCAATTTTTTGGGAAATTTTTGGAAAGAAGGTGGCAAAGGGAACTATTTGTTGTTGATTGAAGTGGCAAGAAAAGAAATGAGAAGGTTTGTTTTGGGAGATTATTTTAGGGAATGAAGTGGCTCCAAGTTTTAATAGTGAAAAGACGAATTTTATATTTTAATTAAATTTTTAGAGTAATTTTTTTTAAAGAAGGAAAAGTATTCGGTTTTTTGATAAGAATGTTTTAAAATCTTTTTACAAATAATTTTTGGTTTAAACTTTTCCCAAAAAAAAAGTTAGCTATGGTTTTCCTGTTCTAGCAAAAATTAATTTATATTATATATTAGATAAAAAAAAATATTAAAATTTTATTTATAATAATTAATTTAT
>NW_023639270.1:104246-111746 GCF_015228065.2 Penaeus monodon
GGCAATGTTGCAGAAGGCACCAAAGTAAAACAAGTTAATAAGTAAAAGACAATTGCCAGAAGAAGGGCTTAAAAATGAGTAAAAATACGCCAGAAGGGCTTAAAAGTGAATAAAAATACGCCAGAAGGGCTTAAGAAAAATTGTAAAGCATGCCAGAAGGGCTTAAAAACAGTAAAAAGAACTAACATCTACGATAAAACAAGTAAAAGGTAAAATGAGGGAAAAAGTAAAAGCTGAAGTAAAAGCTGCAATAAAAGACGAGTAAAAGGTGAGTAAGAATAAAAGTAACAAGTAAAAGAACAAGGTAAAAGAAGTAAAATTCAGAGAAAGCAAAAAGTAAAAGTCAAAGAAGCACACATGGTTCACAGTATGTAAAAATAGTAAAATAACAAAAAAGGCACGTCCAGCATTAATACACCTGGGCAAGTAAAAGGGGCAGTACAACCTTGTTTCAGCATCCACGGTGTAGAATCCAGACAAGGTAAATCCAAAGGGTAGTCACAACACAGTCAGAGTATCCACTTCCTTTATTCAACAAAAACAGGGGGGTTACATTAACTTCCGCGGACGGAAGCGTAGCACAAAAAATGTAAAATAATAAAAAGGAAATATTATAATAAAAGAAAACATACTGTTACGCCGACCGCCTCGTCTCTCTGCCACCAACACAAGGCAGGCTAGGCAGACGGCGTGCTATCCACAGGGTCGTGAACACTGAACAGCTCCAAGAGGCACCGAGCACCACAGCGTCCCAGAACAACCACGAGAGGAAACGCCAAGTTGGCGAGGCAGGGCACGAAATGAACACAAAATGACAGTCTTTCCTTTATTTACAAAAGTTATTTACCCGTACACTTTTCTATAGGCACAATACAGGGGGGAAACCAGCATGTCACACTGCACGATACAGCTTATAACAGGGCAACACAAAGCATATCAGGTCACTAAGGCACACGAGGTCTTCACAGGAGCAGCACCCAACTGCGTCTCTCGGCTTGTTCCTCCGGTCCTCCGCTCACAGCCAGTTGCGTCATGTTTGCCCAGGTCCCTTCAGGGTTAACACATGTCCAGGTCATCCTTTTCATATTAACACATGTTTCGCACAGAGACAAAGACCCACTGGCGTAGCAATACAAAAGATAAAATCATAAATAAAATCATTAAGACATCCAGCAAAAGCAATAAAAAATTAGATCATAAAAAATACGTAAAACAGTCTGCTGCGATTCACTAACAAAAATAATAAAATAAGTTACACTCTCACTGTAAAAGAGAGATTAAAAGGATGAATAAGTAAAATTAAACCAATGAAAAATAAAACTGAACTTAAAATACAAGAGATAAAAAAAAGGGGTAAAAGAAAGATCCATTCGCAGCAGATGTGGATGTTCCGTTATCCGCACATCATGAAAAACATCGAAAAAAAGAATATAGATAACGGAAGGATCAATAAAAGTTTTATTTAAAAAAGTACAAAAAGGTGTAAAATAACGTAAAATGCGTGTAAATAAAGCCAGCATAAAACATAGATAAAAATAATGTTAAAAATGAAGCTGGCAGAGGGAAGTGGTCCGGCTGTGCTCGACTCGCCCTGTGGATTACGGTAGGATGCTGGGTAGGATAGGGGTAGGATGGGAGTAGGAGAGGATAGGGTTAATGGTAAGAGGTAGGGCAAACGGGAAAAAGGAATGGAAAAGGGGGAAATCAGTGCAAAAGTAGAAGAAGGAACAAGAAGAGGGTGCGAATAAGAGGGGTACGAGGGAAATGCGGCAGGATGGGGATGGGTTTGGAGATGGATAGTATAGGGAAAAGAATAAAAGGTTGAACAAGCAGGAAAAAACGAGTAGAAGGGGGAGAAGCTATCTTGGAAGTAGAGAGAGGGGAGAAAAAGCGAGGGACAGAAAGAGGGTTGCGAATAAGGAGACGAGAGGGATAGAAGGATCGGGGCTAGGAAGGGGGAGGGGTAGGTGATGGGATATGGGGGGGTGGGAAGGAGGATGAAAACCTCACAAGTGAATACCTGAATGCCTACAGGGAAACAGTGGCCGCACTGATTTGCGCTTCGCGAAACAATCGCGACAGAGTTCTCGCACATATTGTGTGTACACAGAATAGAAAAATAAACCAGTCTGCTCCGAGACACCGACGTGTTTCTTTCTCCTCCCAGCCCAAGGAACTTTACAGTGACGTACCATATCCGCCCCCGGGTCCATACTTAAAAGATAAGTATTTGGGCTGCTCATTTTACCATAACCCACTGTTTTATGCTGTATGCACGTTTCTTAAACGCTTCATTCAATAAATGTATTTTTTTTTTGCAAGTGTCTCCACCTTTTTTAGCCGTCCACATCAACAGTTTTAGCCGGCCATTTTAGTTTTTAAAATTTTTAAATTTTATTTATTTCCTTTACTTCATTATTACTTTTTATATCCAGTTGATGTTTCATGTGATTTTACTTACGTGTTTTATTGAATTGGCTTTGCTTTTATTTCCATTTTACTTATTGGGCCAGGTTTCATTTCTTATATTTAATAAATATTGTGGACTACGGGTTTTATGAACGAGCTGGCGAGGTCTTACCGCTCGCTACCACCCCCCTACCACTGCCTCGCCACGCTACGTTCGCTCCCGTATTACCTGGAGCGAATTAAGAATCTGCCAGTTTTGCAACGGATGAGCTCGAAGCTCACTTGACATCAGAACCTTTCACGGGGCCATGCTAATGAATCTATACAGTACATTATTACATTCTTAATATATTAGACATGGAAATTAATATTGCAAGAATGCATGAGAGAGACAGAAGCCCTCTCACAATTGGTGGCTAGCGCGAGATAAGATTATTTATACTTCCCCATACGCTGCTGTAATATTGAATATATTTGTAATGGTATACTTTCAAACATATTTTTAATATTTATATATTTGTTTTTAGTTTTGCGCTTGCTGTGTATTGGATGACCACACTGCAGTGACCACTACACTATACTCTGCCTGACCTACGCGCGCCCACGGTGTAGCCCTCCGTCTCCAAAACTATATGTTTTTTTCTGTTTTGCTAGTACTGCAGCTCTCATAGTTAGATGATGCCGTCCAAGACAAAAAGGACTATAGGTGTTGAATCACAGTGTGGTAATGAGCCACATGGCGCTGGCCCACTACAAGTTCTGGAAGAGGTCGCTCGTGTTGCTATCCCGGAGGTACGCGACGATAATGTCGAAATTTCCCGAAACCTCTCGATGCATGAGGAGATTATGAACATGCTACATAGTATGTGAGAGCAGAGTTGACATAGGGAACAGAGATGTTCATTCGATCAGGCGCCCCCACCTCAGATTCCACTGATCGCGCAAGGGTTACCCCATGAGAGGCCGGTTCATCTACCGCATTTACATCAGCCACACCATCCTACGACGCCATGCCACCGGGATTCATCCCTACACCCTGCTCCATTACCCATTTCCCCTAATGTTGCCTATGCTTTAAGTCCTCCCGCTTATATATTTAAAACAGGGACTCTATTCCGATATTTCGCGGTGAAACTTCGGCAAATAACCCGCTATAGAGAAACCAAGAGCTTGAAACCTGGATCAGACCCATTGAAAATAGACTGGGCCGGGCAACAAACGAGGCACTTCTCAGAACTGCTAAGGCTCACTGCAGGGGTAATGCAGATCTTATTGTCAACGGTCCTGCTTTTTATATGTTTGTAAACTGGGGTTCCTTTAAAGCTGCATTGGGTAGGAAGTTTAGGGGAACATATAGCTCGTCAGACTTTTTCAAGGTACTTGATAGTCATAAGATGACACCTGGGCAGGCCCCTCTAGATTATTTTACTTCTCTAGAGGCACATATATATCAGGGTTATCGTGATCACCCCGAATCTTTTGGGCAATCCTGAACAGCTCATACGTTCGCATGTTCCTTCAGGCCGTCCCAAACTGGCTGAGAGACTTCTTAACTATCAAAAAGGATGAGCCTCCATCAGTTAATTACAGAGTTTGCTCAGCGAATATATAATACTAAATGGGCATCTGTCAGTATGACACTACTCTTCTCAACCTGAGCCCCCCACCAGCTAGACAGCAGCAGTCTCGGCGGTGTGTCAATGTCACACACACACCTAAATGGAGTGATTTTCATAAATTGATTACTCACAACACACATGAATGTCGTGCAGCTAATAATGCTACTGCATGTTTCAACTGTAGGCAGTAAGGGCACAGAGCAGCCAACTATCCCTTTCTTGAACGCCGGCACCGACCAACCCCCGTTAACGTCGGATACTCTCGAGGGGCAATCAGTGCTGAGAACCCCAGGAGACTCGCTCAGTAACCGGTCAGGGAGACCAATTGTGCCAATTAATGTCAGTGGCTCCCCTGTATTAGCATTTGTTGACACTGGCTCAGAAGTCTCCATTGTAAAGCCTTCAGCTTTATAAAGAATTTGTGGATACAAGAAGTACCCAACTAGTAAGACTATACTAGGAGTGTCAGGGGTCCCAGAAGAAGCCTCATGTGAGGTAAAACTCAGATTTGACATTTCTCCCAGAGTTATGATTAGTCATAGGCTTCTTTGTGCCGAGAATTTAACGTTTCCAGGTGATATTTTGCTTGGTATGGAGTTGTTAGGACGCGTCAATTTCACACTTTCTCACCATACCAGTCCACCTTCAGCTCATCTCATCATTAATAAGTGTCATTTGCCAGTACACTTCACAGAGACACAATCATTGCACGGAAGTCTTTTTTCAGAGCCAGACGTGTTCACCACAGAGCTAGATGCTTCCGCAGCTAAGTGTACAAACACAGCAGGCTCTATGAACACAACCATTGCAAACAAGACTTGCCACATTCAAAAAGATCTGGCAGACACTTTCTCGGTTGATTCACGTCATGTTCATGTTCATAGAACCACATCCATTCCAGGTAAAGCTGCCAGTTTGTCGATGCAAGGTCTCTAGGGATGTTACAGGAGATGCAGTGTTTCTGGAAGCTCAAGGTGGTACTACGTTTATGGTTCCCAAAAAAGTGTTTCAAAAATCACGCCACAAGAGAATGCGATGTTTGGGTTTATTAATCTTGGCCCTGAAACCCCTCAACTCTTAAAAATGGTAAGAAGTAGGTGATGTTTATGGTGTGTCAGAAAGAGAAGTTGGCACCAGTGATGGTGGTGAAGTTGGCTTTCCTCTTCTGGTCGAGGGATCCCCAGGATTGCCGGGCATCTCACAGGTTGAGGAATCCCTGGTCGAGCCAGATGATTTTGAGCACCCATCCCTTGCAGAGGATGACTTCGATTGTGCTTATGGCCTCTATGATTTTGGGTATGAGGATGACCATTTCACCATCTTCCCTGAGGTTGACCTCTCTCCATCACTCGCCTGTGCAGTAACTACATAGGATAGCCAGACAAGTGGTGTAGGTAATAAGACTGGAGTTTTGTCATCACAAGGACTTCCTGATTTAGATCCTTTATAACTCACCTTCCTATTGAGTCTCGTTCTAAGTTGGAAGACGTGTTGTATCAATATCCATTACTTTTTAGTGGGGATAAAACAAGCATCGGTACAGTGCCATAATAACCTCTGAAACTAAGCCAATCTGTACGCGGCAGTGGCGCCTTCCACATGCCACTCGCCAGGTCATCAGGGCAGAGTGTGACGAGATGCAAGAGGCTGGAGTAATTGAGCCTAGCACATCACCGTGGCTCTCCCCAGTTGTGCTGGTTAAAAAGAAAGATGGTTTGGTAAGGTTCTGTGTGGACTACAGAAACTTGAATTCTGTTACCACACCTGACACGCATCCACTTCCTCGCATAGATGAGCTGATAGATGACCTTAATAGCACATCAGTATTTACATGTTTAGATGCTAGAGCAGCTTATTGGAGTGTGGAAGTAAGGCCAGAAGACCGGCCTAAAACAGCTTTCAGTGACGGCATGTCTTTTCCAGTTTAAACGCCCGCCCTTTGGGCTTGCACCAGCAACGTCAACATTTCAACTTTCAATGAATGTTATCCTATCACCCGTTCTAGGCAGGGATACTCTTGCCTACCTTTATGACATTGTAATCTATAGTTCCTCATTTGATCTCCACCTCAAACATCTTGGTGAGACTCTTGGTCTTCTCTCTAAAGCTGGTCTCAAGCTAAACCTTTCGAAGTGTATCTTTGCCAAGAACAAGATCCGTTTCCTAGGGTTTGAAGTTTCTGGTGAAGGGGTAGCCCCTGATCCATCTAAGGTGACATGTATTGCTGAGATGAATGCTCCTAAGAATGTGAAAAGGTGTACGATGCTTCCTTGTGCAACAGGCTTTTTCAAGAAGCACATAGATGGATATGCTACATAGCAGCTCCTCTAACTCACTCCTAAAGAAGGATACACCTTTTGCTTGGGGACAAGAACAAGAAAAAGCCTTTGAGAGCATAAAAAGAAAACTAATCACTGCACCTATTTTTCATCAGCCAGATTTCACCCGCGAATTTGAAATTCATACTGACGCTAGCCAGATTGCCATTGGTGCTGGATTATTTCAACGTGATGATGCTGGAGTACCTCATGCCATTGGGTATTTTTCCCACAAGCTCAGGAATGCAGAAACAGGTATCCTGCCCTTGATTTGGAAGCTCTGGCTGTGGTAGAGGGTGTTCGGGTATTTGACCCATATGTTTATGGCCGCCGATTTAAGATCTATACAGACCACAGGCCGCTGACATACATCTTTAAGCACAAGACAAAGTCCCCTAGGCTATCACGGTATGCTCACGACCTCTCTCATTATCAGTACGAGTTGTTGTACAAACAAGGTGCTGTGAACCATGTACCTGACTTGCTCTCACGGCCCTGTGCTGTAGTTGATATCACACATATGGAGCCTACAAAACTTAGGGAAGCTCAAATGATCCATTGTGGGCTGAAGTCATTTCGTACCTTCAAGAGGTATCTTTACCTAAGAAACGGCTACCACTAACTCTATCCGAATTTGAATTACAGCAGGGTGTATTGTACCACATCACACGCCTCCCAGATCGGACCATTCATCAGCTGGTGGTCCCTCAGTCTCTTAGAACAATGGCACTTAAGCTTGCACATGGGCCCCCTTTAGCTGCTCATCCTGATGCTCACCGGACGTACCTTAATCTTAATTAACATGTATTACTTTCCAAATATGTTGAAAGAGTCTCGATTGTATGTCCGGGCTTGTGAGACTTGCCAACGCTGCAGAGGAAACACTCAGAAAGTTCCATTAGAGTCCTTAGCAGCAGCGAGATTCCCTATGGAGCGAGTCTCTGCCGATATAAAAGATTTGGGGCTTTCCCAAAAGGGCTTTCGCTATGTTTTAAATATAATTGATCACCACAGTCGCTTTTTTACAGTTGATTCCCCTCAGGAATAAGACTTCAGCCACTGTTACAACTACCTTTTTGGACCACTGGGTCACTCTCTTTGGCCCACCTCGATATCTACTCACAGATAATGGTCCAGAGTTCACTGCTGGACTG
>NW_023639270.1:116746-119246 GCF_015228065.2 Penaeus monodon
AGGTTTGTTAGATTGCTAGGTTGAGTTAGAATCGTAAGTGTAGGTTAGCTTAGAAATATTATGTTACTTTAGGGTAAATTAGTTATTTTAGGTTAGGTTAGGTTAGTTCTTAGGTTAGTTTACGTTAAGTTAAATGGTTAGTTGGTTAAACCCACATTATTTGTATATTTAGAATCGTTATTTTCGATTAGATTACATTTAGGTTAGGATTTTTAGGTTAGTTTAGGATGATTATGTTAGGTAGGAATCGTAAAGTTAAGATAGGTTAGAAATGTTAAGTAGTTAAAATCATTAACTTATTTTAGGTTAAAATCGTTATTTTTGGTAGGTTAGATTAGATTTAGTTAAATGGGTTAGGTTAGGACTAGGTTGTTTAGTTAGGTTTAGGTTAAGTTAGGTTACATTTAGGTTTGGTAGGTTAGGTTAGGTTACAGTGAGATTAGGTAGGTTAGGTTTAGGTTAGATTAGGTTAGTTCTAGGATGGGTGAGGTTAGGTTTTGGTTTTGTTGGGTAATAGGTAGGTTGGGTTAGGTTAGGTTTAGGTTTAGACTAGCTTAGGATAGATTTATGTTTTGATTGCATTGAGGTTAGGTTAGGTAGCATAAATTTAAGGTGGGTTGGATTACGTTAATTTAGGTACTAAACATACGATCCTAACGTAACCAATCTCCCCTAAAGCTAAACAAAACTAACCTAACCCTTACCTAATCTAACCTAAACCTAACCTAACCCAACCTATCTAACTAACCTAAATGAAATAACATTCTCCTTAATTTAATATTCTACCTTTTATAACCGTGCGATTTTAAACTAAGTATTCTAAGTAAACCTTATTTAAAATTAATCTATCCCATATTAACCTAAACTAACCCATCCCATACCAAACGAAATAACGATCCTACCTAGTTTAACATTATAACTTTCCTAACTTTACGATTTTAACCTAACCATTCTAAACTAAAGTTGACTAACCTAACCCCACAACCTTAACCTAACCCAACCTATCTAACATAACCTAAGCTAAAATAACGATTGTTCCCTGATTTAATATTTCTAACCATTTCTAACCTTAACCTAAGTATTCTAAGTTAAACTTATTCAAAAGTAACCTAAACTAACTTATCCCATTAAACAACCAAAACCTAAACCTAACCTTAACCTATCCATACCTAAACGAAATAACGATTATGGATAGTTTAACATTATAAACCTATCCTAACTTTACGATTTTAACCTAAACCATTCTAACTAAATTGAATTATACTAACCTAACCTAAATCTAACCTAACCCAACCTATCTAACATAACCTAAGCTAAAATAACGATTGTTCCCTAATTTAATATTTATAACCTTTTCTAACCTTACGATTTTAACCTAAGTATTCTACGTTAAACTTATTCAAAATTAACCTATCCCATCCTAACCTAAACTAACTACCCATCCATACTAATAATTATATATTATATATATGTATATGCATAAAACATAATATATGTGTGTGTGTTGATTTATGTTATATGTATTTTTGTATGTGTATATATATATATATATGTATGTATGTATGTATGTATGTTGTATGTATGTATCTATCTATCTATCTATCATATCTATCTATCTATCTATCTATCTATCTATATATATATATATATATTAATATATATATATATAGATATAATATATATATATATATGTATGTATGTATGTATGTATATCATATATTATATTTACATACATACAAACCGACACACACACACCCGTTTCCACCGCTTTCCTCGTCCTCCTCCTCTTTCTTCCTCCTTTTTGTCCCTGTTCCCCCAATTCTCCTGCCTGCTCTCCACTTTCATTGCACACGCCCCCACCCTTTCTTCCTCATTCCTCTTCTTCTTTCATAATATCTCACCTTCCCCTCCCTCCTCCTACCTACTTCCTCCTCTTTACTTCTATGTTTCCCCGTTCCCCCCTTCTCCTCCTCTTTACTTTTTCTCCTGTTCTCCCCCCTTCGGTTCCACCTCCCTTCTTCCACTTATTATCTCTCCAGCTTTACCCTTTCCTCGCGAGATAAAGTGGTGGAAGGAGGATAACGAAGAGGGAGAGGAAGGGGTGGAACGGGGAGATAGATAGTGGAAAGAGGAGGAGGAGGAGTAGTGATTTTGTATATATATGAATATGTAGAATCTATTATTATATACTATAATATATATAAAAATTTATATACTAATATTATATATATATATATATACTAATAATGAATACGTGGAATATGTATGTATATGTTACATTTTATGTATATATATGTATATATAATTATGGTATTATTTATGGCATATTATATGTATTATATTATATAATATAATCTATATATAATATATATATATATATATATATATATATTATATATAATATATACACATATGTATGTATATATACAACACAAATACATATCCATAGGTTTGGGGTGCGCGTGTTGTCTATATTATAAAAATATGAATATATGTATAT
>NW_023639270.1:121746-126746 GCF_015228065.2 Penaeus monodon
TATGTGCTTTTATTTCAAGTTTGTTTGGTTTGGTTTTTCATTGTTTTCTTGTAGAATTACTTAAACCAATCACATTTATCGTCAGAGACCGACCACTCAACCTCATGAATACGAACCTATTACAACAAGTAACTTGCCAGGTTGAAAATTGGTAAAAATTGTAATAGGTGCGAAGTCTGTTGAATGCTACACACAGACAAACACGCCACACACACACACGCACATTACGCATTGCACACAGTGTAAGACATTCTGCTAAGGGACAGGCAGGTAAGGAGTCTTCTTTAGGAGGAGGAGGTCGCCGCACCTTCGATAACGTGACGGTCGAGAACATTGACGGGGTTGGCTCAGTCTGGAGAAAAAACATTTACAGGGAACCCATGGTTAGCAGACTTTAGAAACCAATTTTGCCTGATCTAAACATGGAAGAGCTGTACTTCACTGATGCGATTGCACTGTACTTCCGTGTCAATGTGTGTGTGCGTGGAACACGTGCACACACACACTTATATATGTGTGTGTGAAGTTATAACATATTATTTTTATCATTACATATATTGCCATATTATTGTTCTATACACCCACAGTGTGCACCACTTTCCTTCCCCCTCCTCCTCCCTCCTTCGACTCTATGTCTCAGAGTTCCCCTTTTCCACCTCCTCTTTGACTTCTATGTCTCCTCCCCTTCCCACAACTATCTCTTCCTTTCCCCCTTCCCTCCTCCTCCTTCGACTTTATTCTCATTCCCCTCCCTCCATCCCTCCTCCTTCCACCCAACGTATCTTTCTTTCCCTCCTTCCCGCCCTCCTCCGCCACGCTTCCCGCACCTCCTTCCTCTTTCCCTCCTCCTATCCACTTTCTATCTCTCCGTTTCCTAATCCCCGCTCCTCACTCCTCCTTCCCTTTCCACTTCTATCTCTCCGATCCACCCTTCCTCCTCCTCCTACCTCCACCTCCTCACTCCATCTTCCAATTCTATCTCTCCGCCCCCCTTCCCCTCCTCCTCCTCCTCCTTCTAGCACTTCTGTCTCTCCTTTTTTTCTCCTCCCCCTACTCCTTCCACTTCTATCTCTCCGTTCCCTCCTTCCCCTCCTCCTCTTCTTACTCCCTTTCTTCCTCCTCCTCCTCCACCTCCCACATCTATTTCTCCTTTCCCCCTTCCCCGCCTCCTCCTCCTCCTGCTTCTCCTCCTACTTCTCCTCATCATCATCACCACCAACACCACCACCACCATCATCATCATCATCATCATCATCATCATCATCATCATCATCATCATCATCATCATCATCATCATCATCATCATCATCATCATCATCATCACCATATCATCATCATCATCATCTCATCTCATCATCATCATCATCATCATCATCATCATCATCATCATCATCATCATCATCATCATCATCATAATCATTCTCATCCTTCCACTTCTATCTCTCCGCTACTCCCTTCCCTTCTTCCTCCTCCTTCACCTCCTCATTCCTCTCCGTTTGCTCCTTCCCCTCCTCTTCCACCTCCTCCTCCTCCTCCTCCTCCTTTTCATCATCATCATCATCATCATCCTCTTCTTTACACTTCTATCTCTCCGTTACTTCCTCTTTCTAATCCCCCCATTCCCCTCCTCCTCCTCTTCTTTCCACTTATATGTCTCCATTCTCTCTCTCTCTCTCTCTCTCTCTCTCTCTCTCTCTCTCTCTCTCCCTCTCCTCTATACATAGCTAGACATGTACCTCGGCAGTTCAGATTTTCTGACCCCGAAGAAGATTTGCTTGCTAAAAAGTTGTTGAATATTTTTTCATGTCACCATTCATTAACGTGAATTTGTGAAAATAAAACACAAAACGAAAAAAAAGACGAAAATAAATTAAAAAACTAACATAAAAAACTGCAAACTTAAATAAATACCCGGCTAGTGGTACTTAATATCCCCTTTTCTCTGTTGCCTTCCTCTTTCTCTTACTTTCTGGCCCTTGTATGATCTGGTTCCCTTGTAGTGACCCATACGGCGCCATACGCGCCGAAGCAAGAAATGATTGAGTCTTCCCTGAAAGAATATGGGAAATACCCGCATAACCACACGTGCTGATGTTGCCTTCTCCGGTTTTTATGTATATTTTTATTATTTTAATTGTTTTATTGCAAAATAAAGTTTATTTTTATCTTAACTAAGAGGAACCATCACCATTTTCTTTTTCTATTCCTTTTTTTTAAGCACTCTTTTTACTTTTAAAGGTTAATTAAAGTTACTTCTTTGAAACATTTTCTTAACAATTTTCTAGTAATTTTTTAATGGGGATTAAGGGGTTGTAATATATTCACTTGGGGTTAAAAACAGTTTTTAATGGGTGAAGAACTGCCACGCCATCTAGGGAGGGGGGAATAGTTTAGCTCGTTCCCGGGCTAGTTACTAGCCATTAGCTAAGATCCTTGCTGGGGGTCGGCTATATATAGCCCGGGGACCGAGCGGATCTCAGCAGGGGGTCTGGATAGTTGATCACGTCTACCTAGCGGCCGATGTAGACCCGGCGGAAGCTGGAGACGTGACTTGTTTTTGTTTGTTTGTTCTTCCCCTGCGGTCGCAAGGACAGTGTTTTTTAACGGCAGTAAGGTTGGATATTTAAAGCTTTTTCCTTTTTTTTTATAGTTTTAACAGAGTGCTCCTTTTTTTTTTGGTGTCTTAGGTTCCGTTTTATTTTTTGTGTGTGTTTTTAAGTGTTGTGTTCTATTTTAAGTGTTTTACTGTTATCTTTTACGAACCAATAAATGTATTTTAAGACTCTAAAGTGAAATCCCTCTTTTTAATTACACTTTTTTTACGAGACATATGATACATGCTTGGCTACCTGGTGACAAGGAATTGACCACCTTCTATCAGCCCTTAAGGCTGACACGCACTCCCCTCGGAGATTAAACACGTTACCAACCAAACCCTTGTTGATTAGGTCATTTTTCCTTTTCTTGCACACATGCTTTCCTTTCTTGCTATCTTACACTCTTCTAGACGTCTTCTCCTTTCCACACATGAACTGTTCCTGGACGTACTAACCAGGTGGTGGCAGTGCTAATGACCTAATTAGCAAGTGGTTAAGTAAGTCGATCACTACACCCTGACTATATATTGCAGTCGGACCAACGATAACCGACACTGCACCGAAGGAGGTTCCTGCTGCAGAACAGGTCACCTAAGGATGCTGTGGGAAGGACGTCACCGGAAGATCACCTAAGGATGCTGTGGGAAGGACGTCACCGGAAGATCGCCATTGGCCTGCGGACCAGGATGTTCGTCAGAGCAGGTGTTAAGCTGCCCCATGAGTGGACGGACACTGCCTGCCGAGACGCCCGTAGATCCAGCGAAGAACCAGGAACTCACCAGCGCAGGTACCAGTCGCCCCAGGATGCTGTGGATGGGCGACGCCTGGCGGACGCCCGCAGATCCAGTCGACTCCAGGAGCCCTGAGATTCCGCCCCTGCCGGACGCCCGTAGATCCAGACGAAGATTAAGAGGACGTAAAAGACGAGCATGCCGCCGAAAAGTACCTGGACGAGATCTGTGAGGACGTGTGGACGAGGACGCCGCCGAGTTAGGCCTAAAGGACTACGAGGAAGTCTAGACGAATCCGAAATCAAGGAGGACCTATGAGAGTCTTTCGAGGACGTGTGAACATCGAGGATGAACAGATTACATCGAGGATAAGGAAGAAGAGGACGACATGGACGAGCAGCCACGAAGATGCACCAGGACAACGCACACAAGAACGAGATGACCAGCCAGGTTAGGTGACCCTTGAGGCAAATCTAAGACGCCTCGGGGGCGAGGAGTGAGTGGGTGGGGGGGCATTACGATGTGCGACGAAACCTACCCACCTCGCCCCCCCCACCTTCTCCACTGTTTCAGTCCTCCCGGAGCGGGAGGCCCACGGGTCTCGTCTTATCCTTTTTTGTAAAAACCCCTTCGCCGGATCTTTGGGGAACGTTAGCAGGACTATGTCCACCAAAGGTTAAAACCCGTAGACCGGGCTAGGCCTTTATTTACATAATCGGGAAATTGCCACTCAGGCTAAGGGCCCCCTAAATCTCTCCGGTGGACGACCCTGCCAATCAGGTTTCTCTGCGAACAACCCCCGGGGGAAAGGGGGTCTGTGGGGCACCCAAAATCATGGGTTGGGCTCTCGCAAACCTGTCAAGAATTAGAAAAGGGCCGTGGGGCCCCCCTGAGATCGCCCCGAGGGTCCTCGTTGGGTGGAACGAAGGGTGTTGGCCATGCTCCCCGTCGGCGTTAGCCCGGATGTTATGATACGTGTTGTATTGTATTTATATTATATATATTATATATATTATTATATATATATATTATATATTATTGTGTGTGGTCTGTGTGTGGTCGTGGTGTGTGTGTGTGGTGTGTGGGGTTGTGTTGGTGTCTGTTTCTGTGTGTGTGTACGTGCTTGTGTGTGTGTGTGTGTGTGTGGTGTGTGTGTGTGTGTGTGTGTGTGTGTGGTGTGTTGTGGTGTGTGTGTGTGTGCGTGTGGGGTTACCAATATAATATATATTATATATTAATATATAAATATATATATTATAATATATATTATATGTATACTATACCTATATATCAATATGAAAATTTTTGAATAATCTCTCCCTCTCATATCTTCTATATACCAAATATTAATACTATTATATGTATCTAATATTATATATATTAATTTTAATATTATAATAAATATTATTATATTATATATTTATTAATATAAATGGTGTATATATACTAATGTCATACTATATTTCTGTATATAGATAGATATGAAGGAAAAGAATAATTATTATAAAAATTTAAAACATACATAAAATACCCATATATATTTATATTGAAATGGTACTTATATATACCTATTATATTTATAAAAAGTATGGTAATATAAAACATATGATATTCATAATACTTTATATAAGTTATTATTTTTATTATCTTTCCCTCTCTCATCTACCTATTT
>NW_023639270.1:131746-141746 GCF_015228065.2 Penaeus monodon
GCGAGGATTCTGGTGATGGAGGAGCTTTTCTTTTACTTTCCCCCCCAGGAGAACATCCCAGTTCTTTGACTGAAGTTCGTTTCATACCTAGCCATTTTGCGCGGTTCCAAAGCCATATTTTTTTTGTCCCCTTTTTGTCGCTGGGGGGCGAGGCAAAGATGGACATGACTGAAAAAAGTGATCTGAAGTTCCTATTTGCCGAGCATGAGCAGGAGAAAAGTTTTCATTTAGACCGTTAAAAGGGGCGAGAGACTACCGAGGATGTGTGTCGGGAAATTAGTAACTGTCAGCCGTGAACTGCAAGAAGATCCTCAATGCTGCGAATGAGATGGGTTTAAGGCCCCCAAATACTAAGGGGTGCGACAGTTGTTGCGAATCTGAAGGACGTCAAAATTTTTCCTTGGGAAACCCCTTTGGGTGTTTTGCCGCCACTGCGGCCTGATGGGGCCCCAAAGTAATGGGGAATCTTTTGATTAATATGCCTTTAAAGAAAAGCTTCCATTAGTCTGGTAAGTAACGTAACAGCTGATTTGAGGTTTTCTTTATAGACACGTACACCCCCGAAGTTTTTTCCGTTCTGCCCTTTTGCCCTGTGAACCCCTCGTATCTTCCCAAAAGCGGTTTCTACCTCTGCATTAAGGAAATTTTCAGAGTCGGCACTGACTTTGAGGGCCACGGAGTCAGTCACCAATATTGGTCAGAACCTCTGACTTTGGCAGACAGAACGAGGGGTGTCTTGGTTATTTGAGGGGTGGGGATCAGTGAAGCCATTAGTATACGGGCCCCTGAGGGGTTTTTGAAGTGGGGATGGACCAAAAAGGGAACAGCGATTTGATGAGCGGCAGTGTGGTGGGGGAAAAGAAGTAACGTTGTAAGGGGCGGAGATGGAAGTAGAGGTTGAAGGTGAATATTTTTTCTGGTTTGAAAAACTTCGATATTCTGACAGAAGTTTTGTCTTTTTCCAGCAGTGGGCCCTTTGTCTGCCGAAGCCTTCCACCCCCAGTGTTAGGGTGGACTTCGCTTACAAAAGTCATAGGAGGCCTTTTCTTTGTGTCCCGCCGTTTAGGTGAGCCCCGGGGGGGCTTGGTCTCTTATCGCTGCGCTCTCCTTCCCCCGAATCTGCGACGAGCTCCGTCCCGTCCTGTTTTGCGGGGGGCGGGGGCAGTGAGCCTTTGATCGGGTTCTTTTTCCGAAGGCGTATGATCCCCCCAATCCGGGAAGTGCGGTTTGCTTTTTTTGGGGGAAAACTCAGCGGAGATCCTGTCAGGTTTGAGTTACAGCCTTCGTTTTAGGGGAGCAGAGCAGTCACCAATAAGCCCCTTAGCAGACAGCATGGTAGCAGGAAGATCAGCTAGAGAGAGGCGGCCGTCACGAATTAGGAGTGCTGACAATTTTGATATAGTGCCTGTTTCCTGGTTTTCGTTATATAATCCCCTTGATTTTTTAATTTCTTTTCCCAAGAGAGAGGCTTGATCTTTTGGGAATGTCCTCCTCACGTGACTATCACACTTGCGTGATCCCTTGCAGATCCCTTAAATGCGCTCTGCGAGCAGTGGAAAGGGCTGCGACGGATCCACGCACCTGGGGGCAGAGTGGGAAGTGGGGGAGAGCAGGATCGATTTTGCTCTTTTTTTGGGGCCCCAAAACCCTGCGAAATTAGGGGGCTGGTCCCCGACCCCCATGCTAAGGGGGGCGGGGGTGGTTGGGGGTCCCGGATGTCTGGATTCGGATTTATTAGGGGGGTGGGGGGGGGGGAAAAGGATTAAGGGGGCCGGGCTTTTATACCCAGTTAGTTGCAAAGAAAAAAGTACAAAGATGGGGGGGGTTTTGGGGGGAAAAGTTTTAAAAAAAAAGCAAAGGAAAGTTGCCGGTCAAAAAAAAAAAAAAAAAACTTTTCAAAAGCCCCCGGCCCCCCCTTGACAGGTTTTTTGCCAGGTCGTGGCCCGGCGGGGGTGTAAACACGGTCGGGAAGTCGAAATAACGGTTATCAATGATAAAAAATTATATAAATCCTTTTTATGTTTTCCCTATTGGCGTTTTAAGTTTTTGTGTAAGATGAGATAATGATGGTAACGTAATAATGAGAGAATCGTGATAATGATAATGTATAACGGGAATTGTCTCCTATAAAATTAAAAAAGGAAAAAAAACATAATGCTCACAAGTCGAAAAGTGGTAAAATCTATCAAATATAGCCTTTTGGAGAAACCCAAAATGACGTTTTTTTTGATTTTTTATGATTTTTGGGAATTATTGAAAATAATGATAATAATTACCAGAATTTTATAACATGACAGAATAAGAAAAGAGAGAATAAAGAGAATTTTGAAAACATTTGATGATTTTAAATTTTAAAGTATTATTACATTTTAATTAATTTTTAATTTTTATTTAATTATATTATATTATTATCATTGCTATTTTATTTTTATTATTATTATTTTTATTGGGTTTTTTTTATATTATTACTTTATTACTATTATTATTATTATTATAATTTTTATTTTATATTATATTATTATTATTATATTTATTACTTTAAATTTTTAGTATTTTTTGCCAAAAAAAAAAAATGTAATAATAACAAAAAATAACAAAAGCATAAGATAATTAAAAAAAAATAATTAATAATAAAAATAATAATAAAATAATAATAAATTTTAAAAAAAAATAATAATCGTATAATGTTGTTTTTAAAAAATTATGTTTTTATTACCTATTTATTTTTTCCCGGTAATTAATTGTAAAAAAAAAATAGTAATTATATAATAATATAATATATATATAAAAATATAATATATATAATATATAAATATATATACATATGTATATATAATATATATATATATATAAAATTTTATATTAAAATATATATAAATATAAATTTTTATATATAAATATATAATTTAAAGATAATTTTGGCAATTTTTAGAGTAAAATGATAATAATTACCAGAATTTATAATCATGCAGTAAGGGGATACAAGAGAGTAAAAAGAATTTTTAAAAATTTTTTGATTATTAAATGTTAATATTTCGTATTATTTTCATTTTTTTATATTTTCATTGTTAATTTTTATTACATTCTATATTGCTTTTATTAATTTTTTACTAAATACATTTTATTATTTTTATATTTTATTATAATAATTATTAATCATTATTATTACATTTTTAATCATTTTTTTTATTTTTATTTTTATATATTTATTTTATATTAATTTTTACTTTAATTATAGTATTTTGCCCAAAAAAAAAAAAAATAAAGAAAAAAACAATAATAGTAAAAAAGCTAATAATAAAAATGAAAAAAAGACAAAAAAAAGTTAAATGTCATGAATTTTTAAAGTGTTATTTTTTTATTATTTTTTACGGTATTTTAAAGAAAAACAATAGAATACAATAAAATTATATATATTAATTAGAAAAATAATAAAAAATAATAAAAGAAAAAAAATATGAGGGGAAAAAAATTTAAGCAATAAAAAGGAAAAACACACACAATTAGAATAGAGAAGAGAAGAAAAAAGAATAAGAAGGGTATAAATAAAAAATAAAAAAAAAAGAGAAAAAGAAAAATGAAAGAAGAAAAAAATTATATAAAAATATAAATAGGAATATAAAATAAAAAAAATAAATATATATATAAAGTATAAAGAAAGAAAATTTGAGAAGATAAATATAGAGAGAAAAAAGAAAAAAAAAATATAGATATAATAAAAAGAATTGAGAGTATAAAGAAGATAAGAATATATTTTAGAGATTAGAGAAGAATAAAATAGAGAGTAAGAAGGGGAAATAGGAGATAAGAGAAATAAAATGGAGGTAGAGATATAAAGAAGAGAGAAAGAGTAGAGTATAGAAAGAGATATATAGAGGTGTTTGGGGGGGGGGGTGGGGAATTTAAAAAAAAAGAGAAGGAATAGATAAAAAAGAGATAAATAAAGAAGAGTAAAGAAAAAAAAAGAAAGGTGGGGGGGTTTTTTTTGGGTTTGGGAAAAATTTAAAGGTATAAAAAAAAATATAGAGGATAGAAATAAAAAAAAGAAGAAGGAAGGAAAAAAAAAAAATATAAAAAGAGAAAGGAAAAAGAGGAAAAAGAGATATAAAAAAAAATACACAGATAGATAGAAAAGAAAGATATAGGGAAATAAAAAATAAAGGGGGAAAAAAAAAGAGAAGATGAAAAGGGAATATAGATAAAAGAGGGGGTAAAAAAAAAAAATAATAGAGAAATAAAGGGAAAAGAGATAACAAAAAAAAGAGAAGAAGAAGAAAATAAAAGAGAATAAAAATAAAAGAAAATAGTATAGTAAAAATGATAAATTATGGAAATAATATTAAAAAGAAAGATAAAGGGGAAAATAAAAAAAAAATTAAGATATTAATGGGGGAAGATAATAAAAAAATGAATAAAAAAGAAAAATAAGAGAAGAATTTAAAAAAAAAAAAGAGAAGAAAAATATTAAAGATAAAATTTGAAAAAGAGAAGAATAAAGAAGAAACAAAAAAGAGAAAAATAAAAGAAAGAAAAAAGGAAGAGAGAAAAAAAAGAAAAAAAAGAGAAAAATAATAGGATAATAGAAATTTAAAATAATAATAATAATAAGAGAAATAAATAAGAAATATATAAGAAAAATAAAGAAGAAAAAATAAAAAAAAATAAAAGAAAAGAGATATAAAAAAATAAAAATTATAAGGGGAAAGGGAGGATAAAAAAAAAAATTTATGAGAAGATAAGTATAATAAAAGTAATAAATAAAAGAAAAAAGAATAAAAAAATATAAAATAATTTAATTTTTATATATAAATAATATAAAAATAAAAATTTTGAAAAATTTAAAAAAAAAAATTTTTTTTTTGAAAAATCGGGTATATATAAAAAAAGATAAAAATTAAAAAAATATATAAATTTTATATTTTTTAAAGAAAAAAAAAAAGGGAAAAGTATATATATTTTAAAAAAAAATTTTTAAAAAAATTATAAAAAAAAAAAAAAAAAAAATTTTGAGAGGGGAAATAGAGAGGAGAGAGACGAGAGAGAAGAGATATAGAGAGATAGAGAAATAGAGAGAGAAGAGAGAGTAAGAATATATACGGAGAGAGAGAGAGAGGAGGAGAGAGAGAAGAGAATAGATAGCGATAGTAGAGATAAAGAGCTAGATAATCTAGATAGTCGAGAGCTAGAGATAAGTCGATAAGAGAGCTATATAAGAGAAGAGATAAGAGAGAGAGAGAAGAAGACATAGAGAAAGAGAGAGAGTGATAGAGAGAGAGAGAGATATAGAGATGAGAGAATAGATAATTATGAGGGGGAGACAGGGAGAGAAGTAAAACATATATATATATATTAATTATAGAGAGAGATAAGTCTATATATAGAACGAGAGATATGATACAATAGAGAGCGAGAGAGAGAGGGAGAGATTAATGAGAGAGAGATGATAGAGATATACTATATCTATTAATAGTATATAAATATATATATATAATATATAGGTATATATATATGTATATATATCTTATATTTATAACATATATATTATATAATATATATAGATATATGCAGTATATATATATAGACTAATGGATATATATATGACTACCGAGAGAGTATATATATGTATATATATTATAATAGAAGAGGAGATTATAACTATGATATATTATACTAAGATATATACAAGATAATATATATCTCTATATCTATATATATAATATTCTTTAGATATATTATATATATATTATATTATATATGTGTATGTGTGTGTGTGTGTGTGTGTGGGTGTTTGTGTGCATGTGGGTGTGTGTGTGTGTATGTGTGTGTGTGTGTGTGTGTATCAAAGGATGAGAAATAATGATATGCTTCATGGATAATGAAAAATCACAACACTGCCTGACCAAGACTCGAACCTAGGTCACTCCGGGTATGAAAAAGGAGGACAGTGCTAAACCAACCCTGCCAGACAACTCCCACTAAAAGGAATGTCAACTAGGCTCAACTAAAGCTCTATAGAATTACCGATCTACTCATACGAGTAATGATAGCGAAGTTTCACGGTCACTCCCCTGGGCATCAATTGGAAATGATTGAACATCAAATTCCTACGTCCAGAGGTAATGTATATAGTAGATATATAGAATAGAGTATACGATAGGAGAGAGAGAGAGGAGAGAGAGAGAGAGGAGAGAGAGAGAGGGAGAGAGGATAGGAGAGGATAGAGAGGAAAGAGAGAGAGAGGGAGAGAGAGAGAGAGAGAGAGAGAGAGACAGTATAGATGAGAGAGATAGAGCGAGAGCGAGAGAGAGAGAGAAGAGAGAGCGTGAGATAGAGAGAGAGATACAGCGGGCTGGAGATAGAAGAGCCAAGATGGGTGGTTAGAAGTGTAGAAAACCTAAAAAGAGAGACAGAGGAGAGAGAAGAGAGAGAGAGAGAGAGGAGAGAGAGAGAGGAGATAGAGAGGTGACAGACAATGATATAGAGAGAGAGAGATAGAGAGATAGAAGAAGATAGAAGAGAGATGAGAGATAGGAGATGAGAGGAGAGGGGAGAGAGATGAGAGTAGGATGGAGTAGAGGAGAGGGGGGAGAGAGAGCGGAGAATAAGGATAGATACAGCAAAGACAGATATGAGAGAGAGGGGAGATTAGAAACAGAGAAGAAAGAATATATAGATAAAGTAAATATATATATTATAAAATTATAAATATAGTATAGTGGCATAGATCTGATTACACAGTACACAACACACACACACACACACACACACACAAGAGAGAGAGAGAGAGAGAGAGATAAGAGATAAAGAGAGGCTAGAGATAATGATATATATATATATACTATATTATTGGATAGATATATATTTGGTATAATATATATATATATAGTATAATATTACATAATAGTATATATATTATAATATGATATAATAGTATATGATTAGCTTTAGATATAGCTATATATAGAGATGAGATAGTATAATAGATATATTAGGGACAGTATATTATACTTACATACTATACAATAATATGTCGATCTAGTATTAATAATATCGATATATAATAATAGTATATATATATATAGATATGTATATATATAAATATATGATATAGATAGTGTAGATATTATAGATATATAGTAGAATATAAGATAATAACTATATAGATATAAGATATATATATATATGCAATGGGTGTATGAATTTGCGCAGGTATATTACTATAATTATATTATATATTATATATATCAATATATATATATATATATATATATAGATATATGAGATATAGGACTATAGAGAATAGTAGATAGATATATGTAAAGATAGATAATGGGGATATATATATATAATATATATAGAGATATATATCTATCTATACATATATATATATATTATATATATATATACTATATATATATATATTATATATATTATATAGATATATATATATAGTGCATATGGGTGTATGAATTAGCGCATGTAATACATTATATAATATATCTGATATAATAGAGAGATAGTATACGTATATATATATATATATATATATATATATATAGAGAGATATAATATGGTTAAAGATAGATACTATACAGGACAAGACAGTATATAATGCATAATAGTGCGGGAGACGAGAGGATGAGAGAGAGATTATATAGATATATATATAGATAGTATAAATAAGATATACATATATATATATATATATAAGTATATAGATATATAATATAGTATTATATATATATGATATATATAGATATAGTAGATGTATATATATATTATATATATATATATATCTATAGATATATAATATATATATATGCTACAATATATATAGAAATGCACGAGAGCAGGAGTAGAGAGGAAGAGATAGAGAGAGATGAGATAGATAGACGATAGATAGATATATATAAGAGAAAGAGAGGACGAAAAGATAGATAGATATATATAAGATAGATAAGATTATATATGAAGATGAGAAGAGATATAGTCGAGATAAGTGATTATGATATTAGAGATGATGATCTTATAGATTAAGATATATAGCTTATGAGATCTTAGATGATATATATGATATGTATAGATGTAGATAGAGAGAGATATAGAGATATGTCTGTATGTGGAGATATCACATACAGAATATGTATATATAGATATATAGATATATAGATATATAGATATATAGAGAGAGAGAGATAGAGAGAGAGATAGAGAGAGAGAGATACATAGAGAGAGATATGGATATAGATGCACAGCATACCGACATGCGAATAGAGATTATGTATATATTATATTATATATAGAGATATATTAGATATAAATATATATATATATACATATATAGAGATATGGAGACAGAGAATAGATAGAGATCGATATAGATATATAGGATAGAGAGATATATATAGGGAGATATATATATATATATAGATCATGTATAATATATACACACACACAGACATACATACCCACGCACATAACAATATAATATATTAGAAGAGATTATATATATATGTAGATATATTTAAATAGTATAGATATGATCTAATCAGAGTGATAGGAGAGATATAGAGAGATATATAGATGAATATATATATATTATATTTATATCTATATAAGAGATATGTAGACTCTAGGAATAATATATATGAATATATATTATAATATCATATATATAGATATAGAGATAGAATAGAATATAGGCATGAAAGATATAGATGATACACAATCAACATACATACACACCATGGAGGCAGATAGGATATAGACCATGATAAATATATATATATATATGTATAATATATATATATGTATATATATGAGATAGATTTAGATCTATATGTATACATTAATATATATATATTATATATATCATATATGTATATATATATATAGATTATATATATATTCTATTATATATTAATATAACATTATATATATATAGATATAATATATAATATATATTATAGATATATGATATTCATATATAGACATATATTAGAATAATATAGATAGATATATAGATAGTCTAGAATGAAGATATGATTATATCTTATATAAATATAAAAGATTGATATATAGATACTATCTATTATATAAATATATATAATATATATATAGATATAGATAATATATATATTATATATATGAGAGATATTATATAATATATATTAATGTATAAATATATATATATCTGGTATAATTTGTATTATAGATATATATATATTTGAGATATATATATAATATATCTATATATATAGATATATATATATATATATATATATTGATATATATAATATATAGTATATAATCTATATATATGATATAGATATATATAGATATATGAGTATATAATATAATAATCTATAATATGTATATAATATATATAGATATACTAGCATATAGATATCATAGAGAATAAGAGGAGAATGTAGATAGATAGATATAGATATTATATATATAGATATTATATAGATATAGAGATATATATACATATTATATATATATATATATATTATATATAGCTATATATAATACAGAAAATATTTATGCATATATATTGTATTGATGTTAGTATAATATAGTTTATACAATATATGATTATATAGAAGATAAATATAGTATATATAGATAATAATTATAATATATATATATATATATAGAGATGATATGAGATATATGTATGTACATGGCATAAATTCAATACACCCATATGCACATATATATTATATATAATTATATATATATAGATATAGTATATATATATATATATATAGAGATAGATCTATATATGTATATATGTATTATATATAATAATATAGTATAGAGATATATATTAATATACATAATATATTTACAAATATCTATTATAATATATATAATAGTAATATATATATAGATATTATATATAATATATATATATATATTATATATATAATATATATAAACGTATATACATGCGCATAAATTCATACAAAAACCCAAGATTTGTTTTTTGGCA
>NW_023639270.1:143010-150510 GCF_015228065.2 Penaeus monodon
TCCTTCTTCTCTTTACTCCTATCTTCCACTGAATAATCATCAGCGAAGATAAAAGTAAAGGAGTGAACGGAGATAAGTAATATAAGAAGGGGGATGAGAAATGAAAGCGAGGTGAGACGGAAAAAAGTGGAGCGGAATATTATATATATAAATATAAATATGTATATATAGTATATAATAAAATATATATAGATATATATATATAGTAGTAGATAGAGAGATAGGATAGGAGGGAAGGTAGATAGATAGTAGATAGATAGAAGATAAGATAGATAGATAGATAGGCTTAGATAATACATACTACATACATACATAAAATACATATATATACACACAAAACAAAAACACAGACAGACAGGACAAAAACACAAACTATATGTGTGTGTTTGTATGTCATATGTAATACATATAGTATAGTTTAGGTATGGGATGGGTTAGGATAGGTTATAGTTAGGTTAGATATGGGATAGGTTAATTTGAATAAGTTTACTAAATACTTAGGTTAAAAATCGCTAAGGTTAGAAAAGGTTATAAAATTAAATTAGGAACAATCGTATATTTAGTTAGGTTATGTTAGATAGTTGGTATAGGTTATGATTTAGGTTTTAGGTTAGTATATATAGAAAAATTTAGATTAGATATGTTAGGTTAAAATCGTAAAGTTAGGATAGGTTATACATGTTAAACTAGTATGAATCTATTTACGGTTTATAGGAGGATAGGTAGGAAATCATTAGGTTTGGTTGTATGCTATGGATAATGTAGTTAGGTTACTTTTAAATAAGAATTCTTACGTTAGAATCGTAAGGTAAAAAAAAATAATAAAAGTTAAACTAGGTAGGATGTTTTCGTTAGGTATGGGATTGGTTAGGTTAGGTTTAGGTTAGGTTATATATGGTATAGGTTAATTTTGAATAAGTTTAACTTAGAATACTTAGGTTAAGGTTAGAAATGGTTAGAAATATTAAATCAGGGAACAATCGTTATTTTAGCTTAGGTTATGTTAGATAGGTTGGGTTAGGTTAGGTGTGGGTTAGGTTAGTCAACTTTAGTTTAGAATGGTTAGGTTAAAATCGTAAAGTTAGGAAAAGTTATAAATGTTAAACTAGGGTAGGATCGTTATTTCGGTTTAGGTATGGGATGGGTTAGGTTAGGTTACATATGGGATAGATTAATTTTGAATAAGTTTAACTTAGAATACTTAGTTTAAAATCGCACGGTTATAAAAGGTTAGAAATATTAAACTAAGGAAGAATCGTTATTTCAGTTTAGGTTATGTTAGATAGGTTGGGTTAGGTTAGGTTTAGGTTAGATTAGGTATGGGTTAGGTTAGTTTTGTTTAGCTTTAGGGGAGATTGGTTACGTTAGGATCGTATGTTTAGTACCTAAATTAACGTAATCCAACCCACCTTAAATTTATGCTACCTAACCTAACCTCAATGCAATCAAAACTAACCTAACATAAATCTATCCTAAGCTAGTCTAAACCTAAACCTAACCTAACCCAACCTACCTATTACCCAACAAAAACCAAAACCTAACCTCACCCATCCTAGAATATAACCTAATCTAACCTAAACCTAACCTACTAATCTCACTGTAAAAAACCTAACCTAACACCTACCAAACCTAAATGTAACCTAACTTAACCTAAACCTAACTAAACAACCTAGTCCTAACCTAACCCATTTAATCTAACCTAACCTAGCCCAAAATAACGATTTTAACCTAAAATAAGTTAATGATTTTAACCTAGCTTAACATTTCTAACCTATCTTAACTTTACGATTCCTACCTAACATAACATCTAAACTAACTAAAATCTAACCTAAAGTAAATCTAACGAATAATAACGATTCTAATATACCAAATAATGTGGGTTTACCTATAACATTTAACTAACGTAAACTAACCTAAGAACAAACCTAACCTAACCTAAAAATAACTAATTTACCTAAAGTAACACAATATTTCTAAGCTAACCTACACTTACGATTCTCACCTAGCATTAACAAACCTTTCTAAACTAACATACTAACCTACCTAACCTAACCTAATTTAATTTACACTAAACTTAACCTACCTAAACTAATTAGTAGGTTAATTTAGGTTAACCTAACCCAAAAAACTCAAAACTTTCCTTATTCTTACCTAACCTAACGAAAAAAAGACAGCCAGAGCGGAAGAACGAGAGAGAGGAGGAGTGAACAAGAGGAACAGAGTAGGAGGGAGTGAGACGAGAAGTCATAAGGAGCAATGGAAATGTGTACGATGAAGTATGAGAAAGAGAGAGAGGGAGAGAGATACAGAGAGAGAGAGAGATAGAGAGAGAGTGGACAGTGATAGAGATAGAAAAACATAGAGAGAGAGAGAGTAGAAAAGAGAGATAGAGAGAAAAGCAAGAGAGAGAGAGAAGAAATAAAGAGAATGGAAATGATATATATATATATATATATATAATATATAATATATATATATATATTTTTATATATTTTTATTTTATTGGTTTTATTGTTTTTATAACATATATACTGATGAGAGAGAAGAAAAAGATGGGGAAGGGAAGCAAGGGTAGAGGAGAGAGAAAATAAAGCGAGAAAGGAGAGAAGAGAAAAAGAGAGGTGGAGAGGAACGTCCGTTCGCCCACAACACAGGAAGAATACACCACAACACACACAACACAACAAACAACACATCACAATATACAAACTAACTATGTGTAGTGTGGAAGTAGTGTGTGGATATGGATGCTTGTGTAGTTGGATGTAGAGTTGACCTCCTCATCAGGATCATCTCAATGTTGACATAGGCTTGGGAAATGTAACCCTGACTGATTCCATATTCAAGATCAAACTCTGGTAGGCACTAAAAGTTTGCAGATAATGGTCTTGCCTTCAAGTTGCCAGACTTCACGAGATTGCCTGCTCTCCAGTCGCTCTTCCGCTGTGCGTCTGCTTCTCTGCTGTTGCAGTTCCTCCCTCATACGGCCAGCATGGCAGTGATCAGGTTATTTTTTCATATCGTGGTTTAATTGTGATCTTTAAATTAAAATTTTATAAAAAAAAATATTGAAATTTTTACAAATGTGTTTAAAAAAAGGGGTAAAACTTTATTCAATCGTGAATAATGAAATAAGAATAAGCAAAAGCGTAAAACAAAATGGAAAATGAGCTATGAGAAAGAGGAGAATAAACATAAAGATGAAATCTGTTAATTATTTTTAAAATAACCGGAATTTTTCATAATAACAAAACAGGGGAAAAAAAATCCCCAAATCGAAAAGGGCAAAACAGAAATATAGGCCGGGAAGAGGTTACCCAAAATGAGGTTTTTCCTTCTTTGAGATTTATGGCATTTTATGGTAAAATGATATTTATTAACCCCAAAAGTTTACAGGACAAAACAATGGATAAAAATTAAATAAAAAATTTATAAATTTATATATTAATATATTATTACTATTATCATTATAATTATCAATATATTTATATTATATTATTATTATTATTATTATTATATTATTATTATATATATATATCATTATTATATTTTTTGTTTTTTTTTTTTGTTTTGTGTTTTTTTTGTTTTTTTTTTTTTTTTTGTATTATACAATTATATTATAATTAATAATAAAATAATACTAATAATAACATAATATAATATAATAATTATTAATATGTTATTAATATTATTATTTTATTATTATATTATATTATTTTTACTATATTTTAATAAAAAATAATTATATAAACTAAAATTTTATTAATATTTTATATTTATTATTATATTTTTATTTTTTATATAAAATTTTATTATTATATATATATATAATATTTTTTAGGTCACTTTTTCCGGATGAACCGGAGGCCAGTTGCTAAAACCAAACCTTTCCACAAGGGCCAAAAAAGGAGGTGAAAATGAACTCGACTCCCTGATTCCTTCTACAATCTTGAGTTCCGAGCGCTCAACCATTGGAACCGGGGAAAAGAAATTTTAAATAAATTAACAGAGTATAGGTATATATATTAGATGCTAATAATCCATTAATATATTATTTCAAATTAGAAGATGATAGGTATTGGGATAATAAAAAGCTAGTAAAAACATGAAGAATAAGATTAATAGATTTTTATATAGCATTATTCTATCATATTATAATGAAGGATTTAGTACTTAATTGAAATATTAGCTGATTGGGGGATTTTATTGATAAAATTATATATTAAATATATAATATATATACACATATATAAAATATATATATATCTATAATATATATATATATTTTTTTTTTTTTTTTTTTTTTTATAAAAAGATATATATATATATATAAATATACATACAATTGATATAATAAACACAAAAAACTAAAATATATATAATATATAATATATAATATTATATAAAGATAATATATAACTATTTTTTATAATATATATTAATAATAATATATTATAATATATAATAATATATTATATAAATTAATAATATAAATATATATAAAATATATATAAAATATATATATAAATATAATATATATATATATAATATATATATATTATATATATATATATATATTAATAATAATATATATAATTTAAAATATATTATATAAAATAAAAATATATATATATATATATATATATATATATATATATATATATATATATATATATATAAAATATATATATATTATATATATATATATATATTATCTATATATATATATAATTTTATTTATTATTTTATATTATTTAAAATATATATATATATATATATATATATATATATATATATATATATATATATATTATATATATATATATATATTTATATATATATATTATATATAAAATATATAATATATAAATTATTTCTATTTTTTGAAACTTAATGATTGTGTATATTAATTCAATATAATAAAATTTTATATAATTTATATTAAATATATATTATATATATATATATAAAAAAATATATATATTAATATATTTATTTTTAAAATATATATTAATTAAATATTTATTATTTAATTTTTTTCTTTATATATATATAATATATATATATATTATAATAATATAATAATTAAAAAATAATAATTATAATAATAAATAAAAATATTAATAAAATATTATTAGTTTAATAATTATCTTTTAAAATTTTTATAATAAAATAATAATAATATAAAAATAAAATAATTAATATTAAAATTTTAACCTATTTTACCATTATATTATATATTATTTATTATTATATATTTTTTTATTAAATTATTAATTATTTTTTGGTAAAATAAACTAAAAAAAAAAAAAAAAAAAAAAAAAAAAAAAAAAAAAAATAATAATAATAATATAATAATTAATATAAAATTATAATAATAATAATAATAAAATAATAATAATAAAAATAATAATAATAATAACATAATATTTATATTAAAAATGATTTTAAAATTAATAATTTATTAAAATAAATTTATAAATTCTTTTATTTTTTTTCTTAAAAAAAATTTTTCATGAATTTAAAGAACCCGGGGAAATTTTAACATTAAACCCAAAATTTTTCCAAAAAACATCAAAGAAGGAAAACCCTTTTTGGGGGGGTTTTATGCCAAAACCCGTTTGAGAGATTTTTGCCCCTTTTCGAAAATTTTGGGGTTTTTTTCTTTTACCCCGTTTTGTTTTAAATTGACCAATTTCCCTTTTTAATATAAAAAAGATTTCATTTTTATGTTTTTTTTCTCCCCCCTTTTCCCCCCTTTTCCCCCCTTTTCTGGGACCTTTTATTTTGCCCTTTATTTCATTTAATTGAATTTTTAACCCCCTTTTATTTCCTTTTTGGGGAGTTTTAATAGGATGTTTTCAAAAAATTTCAAATAAAAAAATTTTGAAAAATTTTAAAAATAAAACCCCTTTTTTAAAAATTTTTAAAAATTCAAAATAACACGATTATGGAAATAATTACCCGATCACTGCCATGCTGGCCGGTATGAGGGAGGAAATGGGACAAAGGGCAGAAGAGCAGGCACAGAGGGGGACCCCGGCAGGCGCACCATCTCGTCGAAATGAAAGGGAAGGAAGGCAGAGGAACAGTTCCCGCCAACTTGTTGAGGTGCCCACACAGCAATCCCGGGAAACGGGGAAAAAGGAAACTCAGCAGTACACCGCAAGGCCTGCAACAGGGGTGAAGGTGAAAATGATGGAGGAGGTGCCCGGGCTCTGAAGGGGCTGACCTTTTTCCCCAAGCATCCCATTTTTCAAACTTTTTTTGCCTTTCCATGGGGTTTGAATTTTGGGTTTTTTGTTTGGGTTTTTGTTGGGTTTTGTTTTGGTGTTTTTTTTGTTTTTTTTGTGTGTGTTTGTGTGTGTTAAATTTTTCCTGTTTTTTTGGGGGCGAACGGACGTGCCTCTCCAAACCCCTCTTTTTTTTCTCTCACCTTTCTCGTTTATTTTCTCTCTCCCCTACCCTTTCTTCCCCTTTCCCCCTCTTTTTCTCTCTCTCAGTTTTAAAATGTTTTTAACCCCAAAAAAACAAAAAAAAAAAAAAAAACATAAAATATTAAATAAAATATATATTAAAATATATATATATATATTATTTCATTCTTTTTTATTTCTTTTCTCTTTATCTCTCTTTTTCCCCTCTATCTCTCTTTTCCCACTCTCCCCTTTTTTTCTTAGGTTTTTTATTTTTTTTTATTTTTTTATTCATATCTTTCTCTCTTGTTATTTTTCTTTTTACCCTCTTTTCCCTTTTCATACTTCATCGTACACCCTTTTTTAAAATTTTCCCCCTTATTAAAATTCTTTTCCCCTCCCTTCCTACTCCCGTTCCTCTTTTCACTTTCCCCTCTTCCCCTTTGTTTTTCCGCTCTGTTTTTTTTTTTTCGTTAGGGTTTGGGAAGATAAAAAAGTTTGAGTTTATTTGGGGTTTGGTTAAAACCCCCAATTTTAAAAAAAATAAATTAGTTTAGGTAGGGTTTTAAATTTTGGTAAATTAATTAGGTTTTGGTTTTGGTTTGGTTAAGTTATTGTTTTAAAATTAGAAAGGTTTTTGTTTCAAAATTAGAATCGTAAGTGTAGGTTTTCCTTAAAAATAATTTGTTAAATTTAGGGTAAATTAGTTATTTTAGGGGTTTGGGTTAGGTTAGTTTTTTAGGTTTTTGTTTTCGGGTTTAAAGGGTTTAAAACCCCCCTTATTTGGTATTTTTTAGAATCGTTTTTTTTTTTTCGGTTAGGGTTTTTAGGTTTTGTTTTTTGGATGGTTTTTTGTTTGGTTAGGAATCGTAAAAATTAAGATTAAAGGGTTTGAAAGTTAAGCCCAGGTTTTAAAATTTATTAACCCTTTTTTTAAGGTTTAAAATTTGTTTAATTTTTTGGGTTAGGTTAGATTAGATTTAGGTTAAAAGGGTTAGGTTAACAAGTTTTTAATTAGTTTAGGTTAAGTAGGTTACATTTAGGTTTGGTAGGTTAGGTTAGGTTACAGTAAGATTAGTTAGGT
>NW_023639270.1:164248-174248 GCF_015228065.2 Penaeus monodon
GGGGGAAAGGGGGGAACTGGAGATAGAAGTTGAAGTAGGGGGATAGGGGGAAGGGGAGTAAGGGGGGGAACAAAAAGATAGAAGTGGAAGTTAGGGGAGGAGGGGGAAGAGAAAGAGGAGGAAGTTTTGCTGTGGGTGTATAAATAGAAAAATAGTTTAAAATTTAGACATAATCAACACACAACCCAAACCACACACCCACACTATATATGTATTTTTTTGTAATACATATACATGTTATAAATTTTAAATAATATATAATATATAATAAAATTATATATATTTAATATATATTCATATATAGTAAAAAAACATTTATTTTATCATATTATTAATTAATATATATATAATATATATATATATATAATGTAATATATATGTATATAAAAAATATTTTACACAAATATATATATTATTATATATATATAAAATTATATAATATATATATTATATATATATGTGTGTTGTGGTGTGTGTGTGGTGTGTGTGTGTGTGTGTGTGTAGTGTGTGTGTGTGTGTATGTTTGTGGGCAAAGTAGAATAGCGACCCATTGTGCTCTCTGTATTTAACATATAAGATCTGTATTTCACTGAATCGAAGCACTGTACCCCCCTGTGGTGTTAATTTGGGAAAATTTTCATAATGAAGTTCAAAAGGTTTTTTTTTTTTTTTTTTGTTTTTTGGCGATTATTTTTTTGATTAAAGGTTTTGTCTAAAACAGATTTAAAATTTTTGATGAAAAAACACTAAAAAAAATATAAATCAAAATAAAAAAGTTTTTTTTTTATTTAATGCAGCTCCTCACCGCGACCGGCTCCTCCCCCTGGGATAAAAAGGGGGTTTTTTGGGGACCCGGGGGCGTTCGAAGGTGTAACCCCCTCCTTGGACGAGGGGGACGCCGTCCTTATCTCATCGGGGAGAAGAATGGGATATGTAAGGGGGCCCTGGGAAAATACAGGCGGGCACTACAGCTGACCGCCGTAATGTATATTAACCCTCATGTACTCTTAATTTTTATTCTATTTATAATTATATTATATATATAATAATATATAATATATATTAAAATATATTAAAATATAAATATATTATATATATGTACACACAACAATAATTTTTTGTTGTGTGTGGGTATGTTTGGTTATGTGTGTGGATTTACTTTTATTTATCATATGCCCTATATATTTTTTGTTTTATAAATATAAAAAATTTTTATATATGTATTTGTATGTGTCCCAACCCCAAAACCCAAAATAAACTAACCTAACTTAACCTAACGTAAACCCAATATATATATATATATATATATTTTATAATATATATATATATATATATATACATAATATATATATATATTAAAATATATATATATAAATATTAATATATACAAACCCCCAAAATATATGTATATATATACATACCTCATATTTATATATATATATATATATATATATATATATATATATATATAATTATAATATCTAACTACCCACTGTAACCCCAAATTTTTGTATGTGAGTTTAAAGAAATATGTATGCATTTTTATTCTTTTATCCTTGTTAATTTTTCATTAATTGTATAAACTTTTGTATTTTCACAAGCCTATATTCCCACCACACACATACATATAAGTATGTCCATTTCTTTACCCGTTTATTCGTCCTCGTTGCCACAAGACATTCCCAATTTTTTATTGTCTATCCCTTTCCCCAAGGCATGCATTTTTGTAACACTATCTTTCATAACCAGTGTTTTCATATTAAGCATGGATTATGCCCCTCTTTTGACCATTTTAGGAGATGACGGCAACTCCCTGCGGGAGCCCAAAGGGGCAAAAACCTCGCCCTCGGCCAGCCGACCCCATTACAAAAGGGGTCTAAAATTGGTTGTCTACCTTACCCCAAGCCCCACCCCCAATAGAGGGGCCCTCATTCCGGTCTTCCCACATATATATATATATATATATATATATATATATATATATATAATTTTAATATATATTATGGACAAAATATTAATTTCACATGTTTTATAGAGTATGTATATGTGTTGTATGTGTATATAAGGGTGTAGTGTGTGAATGTGTGTGTGTATGTGTTAAGGGGGATGTGTGTGTATGTTTAAGGGTGATGGTGTGTAAGGTGTGGGATCTAGTTATTATATTATTTATTATCAATTTGATATAATTTTCAAATATAAATTATATATATTATTTGTATGTGGTAGTGTGTATCTCTGTGCGTTCGGAGTATGTGTTTTTCGGGATCTGTGAAACCAAAATATTTAACGTAACCTAACCCAAATTTCCCTTAACCTAACCAAACGCTACTTAATTAACTGCTTTTCCTTAAACCCAAGTAACGTAATGGGGGAAAAGGAAGATAGAAGTAAAAGGAGGGTAGGGGAGGAAGGGAAAGGGGGAACGGGGGGAAAATGGGAAGAAAGAGAAGAGGGGGAAGAGAGGGCGTGAAAATAGAAACATAGGAGGGGGAGAAGGAAAAGTGAACGAGGGGGAGGAGAAACGTGGAACGGGAAACATAACATAGATATATTTTTGTTATATATACTACTATAATATTATAGTACACTTATACAATACTATTTTATTTTCATATATATCTATTCTACATATTCATATATCGTAATATTTCATACAAATATATACGAAAAAGGGTAAATCCCCTACACACACACACACCCCAATATAAATAATGTGTGGTGTGTGTGCCGTGTGTGTGGTGTCTTTGTGTGTGGGTGTGGTGTGGTGTGTGTGTGTTGGGATATTATACATATATATGTGTGGTGTTGTAGTGCACTTTGTCCATTTCCATATGGTACATTTTTTTCGTTTTTTTTGGGTATACTTGTGATTATATAGTATTCCTGAAGCGGGTCGGTCTCTAAGATGCTGGATCGGTTTAAGTAATTCACAAAAATCTACAACACGAAAGAAATCCGATAAGACATGATAAAAAAATGTTATAATATTCAAATTATAAATACCAAGAAAAAAGATTTTTCGGGAACAGGTTTTCCCCTTTAGAACAATACAATTTTCAAAATAAACACGATTTTTATTGTTGTGATAAGAAAAAAAAACTGATTCGCCGACCTGGGGGTTGTAGTGTGTGTGTGTGGACAGTTAATATAATAATAATTATACGTATCTTTATGACTTATAAATTTAAATAAATACAACATATTGAAAAACCCAAAATCGTTATTGAGTGAAGTTTATTGCTGAATTTTTTTTCTTTTTAGGGTTTTCCCCCGCCTTTAGAGGTAGGCGGGGATACAGGGTTTCATTCCTCAAATTTTTTGTACATTGTACAAAAGAAAAATTTCTAATAGTCCAAATAGTCATTTAAGCGAAATATAAATATATATGTTGAATTTCTAAGGCAGACCATTACTGTGTAATTGCAATAAAAAAAATGTACGTTTTACTCTTAAATTCGGATTTTTTAAGGATTTGGGGGGGGTCCTCGTTCTCCCCTTTTCGTAAAAACTAAACAAGTCTTTTAAAAACAAGATGCTTGTTTAGTTTCTTAAGGCACTTACATAGTTTTTTTAGGCCCTATTTGTCTATATAATTTCCCGACACCTGCACAATTAAATATATATGATTTATATTTTTTTATTTTGTTGTTATATTTAAAATATATGATATATTTTTCCCTTTTTCTCTATCTAAAGTATCATTCTATATATATATAATATATTATATATAAATATATATTAATAAATTTTATATATATATAATATATAATAAACATGAAGGTGCCCATCAAAATTGGAATCTTGAAAAATTAACCTCAGTGTAATACCTTTCACATATGGCCTATTCACCTCACACCAAAAAATACATTAATACAATAAAAATAGCCTCTACATACCAAAATTTGCTAGGGACATGACAACGGGCGCCATCCCCAGGCCTTCCGCTCGCACGCCCTCCCCTTTTACACGACACCTCCTCCTCCATACTTCCCCAGTACTGCAACCCCCGTGAGTTTCCTATTCAATTGTATAAAAGGGGTCGCCTGCGAGGAACACAGACAGCCCACAGCACGCGACCGGGCTGAAACCCCTGTCCCTCAGTTTACCACCCCTTCATTCAATATTTTTACGGGGCCCCCGCCCCGTCTCTCTGCCACCAACACAAGGGGAGGCTAGGGAGACGGCGTGCTATCCACAGGGTCGTGATCATGAACATCTCCAAGAGGGACCCGGGACCACAGCGTCCCAGAAAAACAGGAGGGGAAAAGCCCAATGGCGTGGGAGGCACGAAATAAAAACAAAATGACAGTCTTTCCTTTTTTTACACAAGTTATTTTTCAGGGGGGAAAAAAGCAGTAAAACTGCACGATACAGTTATAACAGGGCAACACAAAGTTATACAGGTCACAAAGGCACACCGAGGTCTTCACAGGACACACCCCAAATCGTTCTTGGGTTGTTCCTCGCCCTCCCCTCCCCGCCCGTGCGTCATGTTTGCCCAGGTCCCTTCATGTTAACACATGCCCAGGTCATCCTTTTCATGTTAACACATGTTTTGACAGAGACAAAGACCCCCTGGGTAGCAAAATATATCTACAAAAAAGCAAGAGGGCGTTTCACCTTTTAAAGCTGCCCAGTTTTTCCCCATAGTGTAGACGGACTTTTTTTTTTTCCCCCCCCTCTAACCCCTCATCGGCCCACGTTACATAGCCCCGGCATTCTGGGGGGGGGGGGGGGGGCAGGGCAAGGAAAAGGGGGGGGTCTCGTGGACAGCGCATGAGGAAACCTTGCATGGATGCGGTCTGAGGGAAGGGGGTGTGTCCTTTGGGGGGGGGGGGAGAAACCCGGACGTCGCCCACTTCCCTCTCCCGTCGATCTCCTCCAGCCGTCCTTCCATGACAAATTGCGTACGATTCTTGAAATAGGCGAATTTTCCCTCTCGTCTTTCTGAAAGGAGAGATAGTTGTGGAAGTAGGAGGAGGAGGAGGGGAAAGGAGAACTGAGACATAGAAGTCGAAGGAGGAGGAGGGGAAGGGAAAGGGCGCACGCTGTGTTTATAAATATATATACATATATGTATATATACACACACACACACATGTGTGTGTGTGTGCGTATTCACACATACATTCACACGGAAAGTACAGTGCATCGCATCAGTGAAGTGCAGCTCTTCCATGTTTAGATCAGGCAATTGGTGTTCTAAGTCTGCTAGCCTGAGTTCTGAAATTTGTTTTTCTCCAAACTGAGCCAACCCCGTCATGTTATCGACGACACGTTATCGAAGGTGCGGCGACTCCTCTCCTAAAAAGACTCCTTGCCTGCCTGTCCTTAGCCTGTCTTACACTGCGTGCATGCGTATGTGCGCGTGTGTGTGCGCGTGTTTTGCCCTGTGTGTATATGCATCACACTTCCACCTATTACAATTTTTACAATTTTCACCTGGCAATACTTGTGTAATATGTAGTATTCCATGAGTTGAGTGATCGGTCTCTGACGATAAATGTGATTGATTTAAGTAATTCTACAAGAAAACAATGAAAAACAAACAAACTGAAAATAAAAGCACATACAACCCTATCGCCCACTGCGTAGTCTGGTTTTAGAAGCATAAAAGTGGTGAAGAGCTTTCCATGATGAGCAGCTAGTGGCATGGAGGAGGGGAAGGGGGACGGAGAGATAGAAGTGGAAGAATGATGAGGAGGAGGAGGACATGAAGAGGAAGTAGGGAATGGAGTGATAGAAGTGGGAGAAGGAGGAGGAAGAAGAGGAGGAGGAGGAGGAGGAGGGGAAGGGGGAAACGGAAAGATGGAAGTGGAAATAGGAGGAGGAGGAGAAGGAGGTGGAGGTGAAGGGGGGAACAGAGAGATAGAAGTGGAAGGAGGAAGAGGAGGAGGAAGATGAGGGGAAAAGGGGAACAGAGAGACTGAAGTGGAAGGAGTGTAATGTGGCAGGTGGTGATGGTTTGTCTTGAAGGTGTATTGAGTTAAACTTGTTGCTGCTTCAAGGCTGTTTTCTCTGAGACTAGGTAGCTGGCGTACAAAAGACGGGCAAGGCAGAGACGCCCCAAGGAAGACGAGTTGTCCTGCCTGCCCGCTGTCTGCTAGCGGTCTGTCTGGACTGCTCAGAAATTTCTATGAACAAACATAGTTTTAGAACATTTCATAATGGAAAACATGAAAGAATTTGAATGAACACAAAGTCCGATACATATGGTCACATGGTGGTGTCATGGTCAGGGAACAAGGGTACCTTATATACAGTTGTGTGTAAGGAGAGAGTTATGGTGTTTACAAGACTAAAAAGCTTCGTGACATGAAGACAGAATTGCTGATAATTCATAAAACATAAAATTTGAATAGCAACAGCATACTAACAGTTTGACTATAAACAAGACATAATTGTAAAAAAAATAAAGAAATAAATAACACGGGAACTCTTCCTCCTACTTCCTCCTCTACCATCCCCCCCCCCTCCATGCTCCTCTTCTTCCTCCTTCTCCTCCTCCAGCTTTACCAGTCATAAGGTTATTGAGGTTAACGTTATCATAGATTCCAATTTATGATGGGCACCTTTATGTTTCCGTGTGTGTGTGTGTGTTGTATGTATGTATTTGTATATATATACATATACGTAGATTGATACACAGAGAAATCGAAAAATATATACACATATACATATCAATATAACAATAATAATAATAATATACATGTGTGTATATATATATATATATATATATATATATATATATATGTATGTATGTTTATATATGTATGTGTGTGTGTATGTACACGAAAATATATAGAGAGAAGTAACAACCTTAACAACTAAGTAAGTGCCTATAAAGATTACTAAACAAGCATCTATGTCTTAAAAGACTTGTTTAGTATTTACGAAGAAGGGGAGATCATAGCAACTGCTCAAACTCCTTGAAACTCGCTTGAAATGGACTATTAGAAGAATTATTAGAATAGTTTTCTATTATAAAATGTATAACAATTGACGAATAGAAACTGAGCTCTGAAAACAAAGGAAAACCTCAAAATAAAAAGAAAAATTCAGCAATGAAACTTCACTATATAACGATATTGGATACATGTATATTGTATATATATATTTTATATTAAAAGTACATATAGATACGAAATTTTACATTATTATATATATATTATATATATATATATTATATAATATCTTATATATATATTATATATATATATATATATATATATCTGTCCGCACACACAGACACACAATACAACCTCTGAGATCGGAGAATCAGGCATGGAAAAAAAAAAAATTCTTATCACAATAAAAAATCAGTGTTTCTTTTGCAATTGTATTGTTTTCAGGGGAAAACCCCTGTTGCAGATAAATCTATGTTCCCTTGTTATTTATAACTTGAATATTCAGGGATATTTTTATATCTTTTCCTTAATGGGATTTCTTTCCAGTTGTATATATTTTTTAAATTATTTAAAACCCAAATCACAGTCATCGTTAGAGACCGGCCTAGATACTAGATAATACACAAGTATTGCAAGATAAAAATTGTAAAAAATGTACCATATGGAAGAGTGACGATGTACATACACACACATACATACGCACGCATAGGGGAGGTTGAGGACGGGCAGGTAAGGAGTATCTTTAGGAGAAGAGTCCTGGGTAACGTGACATCGAGAAAATGACGGGGGTAGCCCAGTTTGGAGAACACAGTTACAGAATCCATGGATAGCAACTAAACCCATTGCCTGGTCTCCATATTTAACATGTAAGAGCTGTACTTCACTTGTGGGATGCACTGTACTCTCCGTGTGTGTGGATTAAAAATAAATAAATAAATAAAATTAAATAAACATTCCTATATATATACATATATTTATATCCTTATATATACACACACACGCACCTACACATATGGATATGTATTTGTGTGTATATATACATATATATATACATATATATACATAAATATACATATATATATATATACATACATGTACATATACATACAGATTCCCCGTATTCATATATATATATATATATATATATATATATATATATATATATATATGTATATATGTATATATATAAATATTCTACATATTCATATATATACAATCACTCCCTCTCCCCCTCTTTCCACTTCTATATCCCCGTTCCCCCCTTCCCTCTCCTCTTCTTCTACTCCTCCTTTCACTTTATCTCAGCAAGGAAGGGTGAACTGAGAGTATAAGTGGAAGAAGGGGGTGGAACGAAGGGGGGACAGGAAGATAAAAGTGGAAGGAGGAGGGAGAAGGGGGAAGGGTGAGATAGAAGTAAAAGGAGGAGTAGGAGGAGGATGGAAGGAGAAAGGTGACATATAAATGGAAGAAGAACGATGAGAGAAAGGGGGGGGCGTGGTGATAGAAGTGAAAGGGGGAAAGAAGGAAATGGGGGAACAGGAAGAAAAGGTGAAGAGGAGGAGGCGAGGGAAGGGTGGAACGGGTGTGTGTGTGTGGGTTTTCCCTATGTATGTAATATGAATATATGAATATACATATATAATATATATATATATATATATATATATATATATATATATATATACCATACACACACACACACACACACACACACACACACACACACACACACACACACACACATATATATATATATATATATATATATATATATATATATATACATATATACACATATACATACATATATATGTGTGTGTGTGTCAACATAAACATATAATATATATATAGATACATATATATATATATACAAACAAATACACACACAGACAAACACACACACACACACATATATATGTGTGTATTGTAAGGGTTCTGTGAGCCAAAGGTACCCCGATAGGCGGCTTGGAGCAGAACTCGGCCCCGTTGGGTCCCTCCCAAATGCGCTATATCCCCCTAAAATCTTTAGTTTGGGGGGCCGGGTGTAAGGGCTTTGTGTTGGGTAGAAAAAAAAACATACACAGGTAGTAAGACAGCAATGATAATATTCATGATGATAGATTTAGTTGCGATGGCACATAACTAGAAAGAACAATAATAAATCAAAAAAGGAGTATATACTTAAGCAGGTCAAGCTAAGTCAGAAATAGTCCTGCCAATTTATGAGAGCAAAAATAACATACTCCCAGCTCCTAACTGTGGCAAATAAAAACAAGAAAGGAAGGCTCATTTACCACCTTTGTAATGTTTTCCACCGGCTGGGGTACTCCAAGAAGACCTCCGGAAAGGGTAGTGACCACACCAAAGGTCCGGCTGACCTCTTTATTTTGTAATCGACGGGGTTTAACCCCACACAGGACATACAGTGTTTGATTCGGTTTCACCCGAGATAAATAATAGACTTGGTAAAAAATTAAAAATTAAACAAAAAGAAAAAGAATTATAGAAGAAACCTCAGTAAATAAAACAAAACAGCTAATTACATAAACTCTACTTTTAAGAAATAAAATAAAAGCAAAAGTAAATCAAAAGTCTCGGGTGAAGTGTATATACAGTAATAAATTAAAATGTAAAAACGACAAAAATAAAGTATTGGGAGGTACCAGCTGCATAAATAAAACGCGTGGTAAAGAGGATTGCAAGCCAAGCTAAGGGAACGCCCAAAAAAAACAAATATTGTAAACATTGAGTTTTCCTGATAGTAATAAAACGTGGAAATAAAAAGATTAAAAAAAAACAGTTCCTTATGAATCTGAAGTTATGCAGCTGACAACCTACATAAAATCAATAAAAAAGTTGACATAACACAAAATACAAAAATCGAAAGCAATAAAACTGAGATTTGTAAGATATGGGCTGTGCCACGTAATATAAGAGTACAAGCCTTATATACTAAAACAAAAAAACAAACAGTGATAAACATAAAACAAATTAGGGGTAAAATAGCCACGACAAAGACAAGCTTACACTGACATGCATAGCATAACCCTTCAAGAGTATCATTCCCCGTGTGTACATCTCTGAACGTACAG
>NW_023639270.1:182035-184367 GCF_015228065.2 Penaeus monodon
AATGGCCCTGGATAGCTGAACTGGTGGCGTTGTGAGAGGTCATAGTAGCAATAGCAGCGTATTTCCTTTCATCTGTAAACTGACTACCCCTAAAGGTGAATGATTTATTATGTTTGTGTATTGCAATCATATTTCTTTTATAAAGATAATGCGGACTTGACGCATTACGACATGCTTCACAATAATAAGTTATTTTTGTTAATGTAATGCAAAAAGTTAATATTGCGATATCCTTCCCTAAAGGCGGTGAATGTATAGCAAGTCACACGAATTGGTGCCCTGCAACATCATATCAGTGGCTGGACATTGAAGTCAACGGTCGCTTAGAAAATTGGATAAGAGCAAATAAGAAAAATGAAGAAGTGAAGTGAAGTGTAGTGAAGTGGACTAGTGATACGACTGTAAAGTGTAAAAAAGGGAAACTGTAAATGCGATGTTAACTGTATTTTATTTTTTATGTATGGTTTAACTACATATGCCGATCTGAAAAATAAAATGGTTAAAGGTTTATATGATTTTTCTTTGGATCCCAATCGTCTCAACCATACTCGTATATATAAATTCCTGTGTATACAGAGAGCGTTCAGAACCTAAGGATATCTACAAAAAAAAAAAAAAAAAATCTGACATAACATATCCTTACAGATACGCACTTGTGCACGTATATATAAATGTATATATAAAAACTTCTTTTGCGATATGATACACACTTGTCCGTATATGTATATATACATATATATATATATATGTATGAATTTATATACCTATACATGTATATATTCATAAATACACAAACACACACACACACACACGCATGGGCGTGTTTGTGTATATATATGTACATATATATACTCATATATATATATATATATATATATATATATATATATATATATATATATACACACACACGTATCCATACATATGTTTGTGCGTGTTTCTGTGTGTAATCATTATTTGTATATACAGACAAATATATATATATATATATATATATATATATATATATATATATTCATATAGGTAAATATAAAAATATAAATATATATATATGTACATATATAATATATATACATACATACATACATATATATATATATATATATATATATATATATATATATATATATATATATAAATTTATTCCTTTAACGGTAGGTTCATGTCTGAGCCGCCGTGGTCACAGCATGATACTTCGTTTTTTCATGTTGTGATTCTCTTGGAGTGAGTACGTGGTAGGGTCCCAGTTCCTTTCCACGGAGAGTGCCGGTGTTACCTTTTTAGGTAATCATTCTCAGTATTTTATCCGGGCTTGGAACCAGCACTGACTTGGGCTAGCTTGGCCACCCAGTGGCTAGGTAGGCAATCGAGGTGAAGTTCCTTGCCCAAGGGAACAACGCGCCGGCCGGTGGACCTGAACCCTCGAACTTAGATTGCCGTCGTGACGAGTCTTTGAGTCCCGATACTCAAATCATTCGGCCACCGCGGCCTTATATAAATATATATATATATATATATATATATATATATGTATATATATATATTAATACACACACACATATATGTGTGTGTGTGTGTGTGTTTGTGTATATATGTATAATTATATATTTTTATATAGATATATAATACATATTAACATATATACACATATGTGTATATACATATACATACATATATGTGCCGATATTTTTTATATGTATTTCAAAAGACATAATTATACATACAAACACACACACGCAGAAACGCACGCACACACGCGCACACGCACACGCATATATATATATATATATATATATATATATATATATATATATATATTACATATATTATATTATTATATACATATATATTCTTATTTACATATTCTTATATACATATACTTATATACATATTCTTATATAATTGCAATAAGGAAGATAATGATGAGGATAATGTTGATAATGATAATAATGATGATAATCATGATAATAATGATGATAATAACAGGATACAAAAGGTAAGAGAAAAAAATCCCAAAAGTCGAAAAAGCGGCAAAATCTAGCGAAATATAGCCTTTTGAGAGTATACTCGAAAATGACGTTTTTTCGATTCATTTGATGATTTTGGCAATTATTAGGGTAATAATGATAATAATTACCAGAATTGTATTAATCATGACAATAACGATGATAAAAGTGAAAATGAAGAAAATTTTGAGAACATTATATTATTTTTTTTAAAATTTTTTTTTTATTTTTATTTTCATTTAATTTTAAAAAAAGGGAAAAAGGGAAAAAGGAAAAAGCAAAAGTTATGAGGGGGGGGTGGGTTTTTATTAGGGTTTTTTAAAACT